>NC_042296.1:3152500-3435000 GCF_901000725.2 Takifugu rubripes | reverse complement strand
GGTAAGGGGCGATATTATGTCCTCAGAAAGATAGATGTATCTATCTTTGTGTATGTGTCTTGTTATTTAATCCGGGAGTGTTTTTGTCTCCGGGCATTAGCAGATTTTCACCTATTCTCCACAAAGTTCGGACGTTCTGCTCGAATCTACCGATTCAGGATCGATAAAGACGAGACAACGAGGAGACAAAGAAGAGGAGCCTGAACTAAACATGAGACAAACGTCCTAATTGAAAACCATTGCTACTCCAGAAGAGTCATCTCTACCTTTACGGGTTCTTTTCAAGCGTCTAAAATATGTAAGGATGATACTAATGTTTGGGACTCTGAAGAAAAGCTTTTCTTTTGGTGGATTATCAAGCAGTGGCGCAAAGAATAAGCTCCAATTCCTAAATCATCCATTGCAACAACCAGCAGCCCATGACCTGTAAATCCCCCTCCGGCCCCTTACAGAGGTCCTCGGAGAATCTAGTGAATAGAAAACAGAGAAGCAGGGAGGAGAAGAAAAGAGAGCGTTATTTGTCTCCAACACAACGAGCCCCCCCCCCCAGAATGGGTTCACAAAGAGACAGGCAACGACACCAGCCGACAGTGTTGTTCTTCGCTGATGCAAAAGTGGTTCGATAAAACACGGTAACGTAACGGCCGATCAGACGGCCCATCCTGCTGCCCCTGGACTGATGGAACAGAGGGGGTGACAAATGTTCCAATATCCCTCAATGGCTGCCATTCGGTGCGGTGCTGCCACATCCAGAAGCGTTTACTTTTATTTGTTAACACGCTCAGGACATATTTTAGCGAAAGCGCAGCCCTGTTGCCCCCCCTTGTCTCAGAAAACTGTCTTTGCCTTCCTCATGGCTCCTTTTATTTCACCCCAGGACCACCTGAGCCGGTTTAGGAGCACCACCCTTAATGTACGCAGGCGTTCCCTGCAGCTCCTCTCTATCATTAGCATGTCTGCTGTGGACGCTGGCTGATGGATTAACAATAATTCAGCATCCTTTGAGGTGGAACGCTGGCTGTAGCGCACAGTCTTTGATGCGTTCGATTATTTTTATAATAAGTTCCTGCTGGGTCGTGAACTTGTGTACATGTTTTTTCTTCCACTTTTTGTGCCAAATTCCCAATTAAAATTGGGAAAATGCCACTTCATCACAGGAAGCAGCACCGAGTAGGGATTTTTGTACGTTTCCTTGCTTCAAAGGATAAAAAATTACACCAAAAATACCCATTAATGATGGTTAGTGCATCAGTTTGGCCCCTGAAATGCAATGAATTGTGTCCCATGAAATAAACCAAAGTGTATTCTGTGGAAATAAATGGTAATGTCACAGTTTTAAAAGAATAATGTATTTAATATAGAAGCGATAAGTGATGTAGTCTTTGTAAATCACTCAGAAATGCCTCACACACACGCACACACACACACACACACACACACACACACACACACACACAGAATTGGTAAAGTCAGGAGCGGAGGTGAACGAGGGTTCACTGCTGGAATGTGTTTTACAGGAGCGACATTTCTGTCTTGACATTAAAACCCTTAAACTGTATATGTCCAACCTGCACGAGACAAATAATAAATCCAATATCTCAGCCAGAAGCATAAACCTGCCATTATTCACTATACCTGCATGTGTGTGTGCATGTGTGTGTGTGTTATTGACTGCTGTTTCTGATTGTAATACATGAGGGCTCGTTGTATTTAAACCATATGTGAGCCGCGCCTGCTGTTCCAGTTTTACATTAATAAAACGTGCGTCTGTGTGTCAGTGCGCGCTCCTGCTCCCGCTACGGACCGTTACAGTAATAAAATCATCACACGGCCTCATTGTTTCTGACATTTAACTAGAAACTCTGGGAGACGAGAGCTAAACACAGCCCTGCGGTTTCCCGGCGCGACCTTTGCCGATGTAACGGTGGCATTATTTTCAGACGTTTCCATCCAAACATCCCCGCTGCCGCTGCAAACCCAGCAGATGCAGCTCCTTTCCCCAGGAAGGCAGGTTGGAAATGTGGGCCTGTGTTTATTTTTGTCAGGAGCTGATTAGTGGGCAAAGTATCGAACATTAAATAGCTGCGTTGTTCAAAGTGTGTATATAAGCTATGCAAAAATGACACATGGCAATTAAAAAAGCAGCTGCAGATCTATAAATCTGGCCAAATAAATCTGTCAATTAGTGCTTAGCTAAAATATGGCCGCTGAGCTTCCCCTTTCCAGCTGGTTTTGCATTAGCACTGAATGAATGCAAATAGCAAATGTGAAGCAAAATTACATGTGACATCTTGTGGCGAAATCAGGGATTAGTGTCTGTACATCGCTAGCATTTCAAATAGGGAGCGCTAACCTTTGTGGCTCCGTGCTGCAGGTGATTATTTCCAGCAGCGCGACAGGAAGCTGTGTGGAAACAGAAGGGAATGTTTTGCTTTTGTCTGTGTTATCTATTCTGTGTGCCTAGAAACGATATATTGGGGTGACGGCCAGCAAAAGACTATTGTAGCGGCTAATGTGGCGATGTTAAGCTGCTACTCAAGGCCTGTCTCACTACAAGTGTTTATTGTTCCTAAATGTTAAAAAAATATATTATTCCGATGTTTAATAACCCATTTTCAATTCAACATTTAAATGTAAAAAAAAAAAAGCCTATGTACGACAGAGAAACGTTGTGTGATTATAAAGCTGCATGTTTCTCTGAACAGTATCTTGTTTGTGTTGTGAAATTTGGAAAATGTGAATATTATGTTTGGGAGGTGAAAAAGTGCCCTGCAGAGATTTTCCAGGGCAACTAAGCCAGTTCAAACAGTGCTTTTTTCCCCTTTTATATTTGTAATAAGTTGGCTAAAACATCAGTCTGAATATTTTTTTTGCGCCGTTTGTTCAGCACGAACAAGACGTCGTTATGAGACTGTCACACTGGGTGTCAACAATCATTACTAGCTAAAGCCGCTGAAAGCGTGGGTTTTTTCCCTCCTTCCATGGTTACCCAGGGCTGATTTTTTAGCCCTGGAGCGTGACTCACTTTTTCTCGATAGGAACAGATCTCTCTTTCATTCACCATCCACACCCAGCCGACTGGGAGCAACAAGTTCATCTCTGATCTGAGGTGGCTCCGACTCAGAAGTCGTTCCGGAAAAAGCGGGAACGCATTATACGGCGCGGCAATGACGCTGAGAGGGGGAGCGCGGAAGGCAAACGGGGAAATTGCAGCACTTAATCACAAAATGAGGGCTGGTAAGGACAGAGCAGTGCAGATTAATGGGACTGAGGAGAGAAAGGAGCACCTGAGGGTGGAATTCTCCACCTTTCACTGACTCACCATCCTGGTGTGGACGGGCACTGCGGAGGGTCCATTTTAGCATGCATAATGTTATGAAATCAACACGCTATGACCGGTGGAAGGAGATGCAGTGGCGTTTGAGCCACATATTTGTCATGAGAACAGTAGGAAGGTTTGCAGCGTTAGCCGCCATGTCTAATCCATTACAGACTTGTGATGGCGCCGTTACAACTGCAATCAGTCAAAGAATTCAGAGGGAAAAAAAAACCTTCATTTGATTTTTCCATGATGCAGTCGCCAGAACATACATATGTAGCATCACAGGGATGCAGAAATCCGCTCTCCTTTTTACAAAGTGAGGAGCACTTACTGTCCGAGTAAGTTGCTTTGGCACACAAACATTTCTATCTGCAACAAAAAAAAAGAAGTTCATTTAAAGCAAAACAAGAGGAGCCTGTTCAACAGAAAAGAGATGGGGCCAAAAGCAGCTCCCTGAGGGCCGCCGCCGCCGGTAAGTGGAGCTCCAGATGTTCGAAAATGACCGAGCTGCGACAGATGAGACGTCCAAAAGTGTCAGGAAGAACAGGAGCAACAATCATTTCAAACTTCCAACGGTCCAGGCAGCAGTATCGCGAGACCCTGATCAATAAAGAATAAAACATAGCTTTTTCCCGCCTTGGTGTTGTTTCCTAAATCTCGATTCATGAAAAGATTTTTTTTTTTGCTTTTTCCTCACACGTTATTCCAAGAATGCAGCAATTGTAGCCTCATGACAAAATAAAGGGACAAATCCATGACTAATCATACTCTGATTCGTATGTATGAAAATAAGTCCCAAGATGCACAAACACTCTCTCTCTCTCGCACACACGGACTTTATTATTCCCTCTATTTACGCAAACATGCATATTTACAGACCTGGGGGACAACTGTGGAAAGTCTGGGTACCGGGCGGCTTTTTAGGAAAGCGCCTGTTCGGCGGTCCGTAACTGAGCGGGGTTTGGCCACACAGCGTCTCCCCTCGCGAAAAAAAAGATGGATAAACACGCGTGTGTGTTTCCAAGTCATGTTTTCAAATGTAGGCGTAACTCAGGCCAACACGAAAGGAAAGTCTACGTGATTATCATATAGCCAAAGTCAGTAATGTCTGCTTATGCACATCCCAACAGGCCGTGAACTGAATTAGTTCTGGATTTATTCAGGTTGGAGATGTGACGAACACTGTCAAAAAAATAGGAAAAAAGAAGAAAAGAACTGCAAAGATGGAGAACAAAGACAGAAAAATGGGCTGTATAATGATGTGTCAGATACTGAAAGTTTAAAAAGGTTGTATTTTATATCACACAAGCTGCACTCTATAGAAGAATAATTCAATGGCTTCAGTGAACAAAGTGTGAACTGGAAGAAACGCGAGACATCAAAGCAAAAGGACGAGGAAAGAAACCAAAATAAGCGTAAATACGATGCCGCAGATACAGAAACATTTCTAGACAACGGAAGCTAATAAATGCACGGATGGGAGGGGACGACATGATAATGAGGAAAAAATAAAGAGTGCTGTGATCGGGAGAAATGTGCAGACGGCTGAAGAAAGAAAAAGAGAGAATCATGGTTTTCCAGCGAAAGGGCGACACTGGGACCACTTCAAAAGGGTCAGAACACGCAGAGAAATATCCCAACGGAGAGAAAACAGAGACGGCCTCTGTCTCGGTGGCCAACTCAAACATGTAGGACGTATGTGCGGCGTGTGTTAGCATGCTAATGTGTGTTTATGAATGTAGAGGAGAGAACACGGTCAGGGTCATGGAGCCGAAGCTGTGAACCAGAGGAACAAATAATCTCCTATCATCATCATCATCATTGAAGCCAATCTGCCCAGTGTCGCTTGTTGCTAACGAGTGGGAAAATGGCTCTGGAACAAATGTTCCCTGTGTTTCTGTGGGTCAGAAATCCTTTAATAGTTGGGCTTGTTGTTTTTTTGCAGTGCATTAGCTGGAAAAAAATAAACTATTTCTCTTTTTTTTCTCTTTGCCTCTTTAATAAAAGAAGAACAGGAAAAGACAAAGTCGGGAAAAGTTTAATAAGTCAAATGTTGCCAACCAGCCTGGTTTTGCTGTGCGTTCTGTATATTTTATCCCCTTTAGGCAGCCCTGACCTCCAGTTTAGCTGCAGGCATCTAAAAAATAGCCTTACCGCACAATCATTGATTCCCTTTCAGGTTAGCAGACACGCTAGTTTTAGATGTGTCTGATGTTAACCCATCGCTCGAGAGTTTCTAAAACCCAGGCAACCACATGGTCAAAGGTCCAGGGGCAATATTCCATTGATCTGTTTGCTAATCGTAGCCAAAAGCTACGCGTGGACGTGCGTACGTGGCTTAATTTCAGAATTTGTCAAAAATATCTTGTCTTTTTGGTCACCCTGGCACCATCCAGACCCACAAATACGTGTTATCAAACCCCTAAGACAGATATTCTTTACCATCTCCACCTTCCTGAGCGTCTTTCCATCAAAATTATGACATAGAATTGAACATAATAGAGTATAAAAGAGTAGAGTCGCTAAATGTGCAGTGACGGTGGCCAAAAGTCTGGGTCAAGGTTTAGTTTCAGCTGAAGGTTACGGCGGGTATTATTCTGTACTCCTGCAACATGTAATCATCTGCTAATGTTGCATTTCATGCTTCATAAACTGTTAATTCGGACCAAGAGGACACGGATCCGCCCAGCTGACGGGAAGACGAGAGGAAGAGCCCTGGGATATTTGGAAATACAGATTGAAGAAAGAGATATTTCCATGTGTGCTGGTCGTAAGATCAGTGTCCAGGAGAAGGGGGGCGAGTTTATCGGTTCGTTTTTGAATGTAAGCGCCCGGAGCTGCCGCACGACTTTGAGAGTTCGCTCAATTAAGCCGACACAAAAGACTTCCCAGCCGAGGGCTCGATGGATGTCTCGATCTATAGCAACCATGTGACAGCAACAGTTGAAACCAGCATTTGTGTCACATGACTGACAGCTCCTGGGTTTGATAACCCTTTTCTCTGCACGCATCATGCTGTACAAAGTCCTAAATCTCCTAACGTGACTTTGTAAAACCTGAGCAAACATGTTGGCAAAGCTAGATCCAACACACCCACCTGACCACACCGAGTCCATTATTAACTCTTATGCTGGGCTTGTTTGTTTTCCCGGCCCTCCCGAGGGAAGTGTCTCGCTCTTCAGTCGTGAAACGCTCCGTATGTTCAACAGTTAGTCGAGCCTGTCGGCTGTTTGCCGCTAAGTACTTTGCGTACAGTAGGTTTATGAGGACATATTGCAGACAACAGCTGCTCGCGGCAGCCGAAACTGCAGCGAGGATGACAGCGAACGAATGTTCTGCGTGGTGACATGAAGGTCACTTTATCACTGCTGCATGACTTTACAGCATTAAAACTGACCTCGTGGAGCGTTAATTAGCCGTTTCTCTGGGTATCGAAGACCAATAATTCTGAATAGTCCTAAAATTGTCTTAAGGACGACTTCCTGGAAACTGTAACGTCTTTTTTGAAAAGATGGAATGCATGAAACACTGTCACTTCCACACCGGGCCACCAGGGGGCGGCGTGCTTTTAAGTAACGACAAAAAAAGGAAAAAAGTATTGCCCTGCAACCGTAGGGCACATGTGCAGAAAACTCCGACGTAAAAGCAGCCGACAGCAGAAACGTGGCTACCGTGGAGGTATCGCTACGGATGCTCCCAAACTAGCGTCGATTTTGAGTTCGAATTTATTCCATAAACGATCCTCGTTAAATGAAGAGTAGTCTAGTTGATCCTCAGCTAAGACACGTAAACACCCGGGTGAGCTACAAGTTCACGTGAAACTCGGCTAACGGTCCGACAGAGGAAGACGCGGAGGAAGTCCCAAATCCTCTAGAAGCGGAATTAAACATTTTATTTTGCTTTAAGCTCTCGAGCAATCACATTAACCATCATATATATATTTAGAAATACTTTCCCTCTGCGCAGCATTGCAACGATTATCGGATTATCGTTTCATCTTTTGTTTTGCTGTATCTGGAGTCTAAAATTCTAAACAGATCGGATAAAAGGGCGCTTTGAAGTGTGATGACTGTTTCACTCTGTTCCTCCGTCCTTCCCCATCTCCCCCCTCTTGTTTCTGTCTCTTTTGTCTGTTTTTTTTTTTATCTCTTTCTCTGTCCAACTGTGTGTTGATGTAAGTTTTGGTTTCGGTCCAAACATCAACATGTTGCTGATGCCGTTTGTCCACAGGTGGCATCCAGAGAAGATCCTGTTTCTGTCTGTCTGTCTGTCTGTCTGTCTGTCTGTCTGTCTGTCTGTCTGTCATTCTTTCTTTCTTTCTTTCTTTCTTTCTTTCTTTCTTTCTTTCTTTCTTTCTTTCTTTCTTTCTTTCTTTCTTGTTGGCTAGTCATGCTAATTGACCATTCTTAAACATCCCATAACCTAATTCTCGTTGTTATGGCTACGTAATTCTGTTCTGCATCTCCAAACAAATTTATCTGAGACACACACACACACACCCACCCACACACACACACACACACACACACACACACACACACACACGCACACACACGCACACACACGCACACACTAACCCACTAACCCAAACCCTAAACTAAACCCAATATCAACCTCAACTCAAACAGGCCTTTAAAATTTTGAGGACCAGGACAAAAAAGTACTCGTTTGCTAGTAGCATGAGTCCAAAATGTCTTCACTTCCCAAAAATGTCCCCACTTTGCTTGTGAAATGTGTATTATGGTCCTCACTTTGACGGGTAGAAGAAAAAACACACAAATACACTTGTCTAATACCAATGAAGTAAATAAAAAAGAACAGTGTGTGTGTGTGTGTGTGTGTGTGTGTGTGTGTGTTTGTATCAGTGTCACAGCATGGCCTGACCAGTGTTTGTTATTAATGAACTTAATAGCTTCATCATTTCTCTATGAACCATCAACACTGCTGTTTCTAGTGTTTACATACACACACACACGCGTGCGCACACACACACACACACACAGGATTTTTCTTTTTCTTAAGAACTATTAGCAGAAGCTTCACAAAGTACCTTTGTCTTTGTGTTTGTGCGTTAACAGTAAAGTCTAATGGTTACAAAAGAACTAAAGCAAGAGGACAAACGCTGATCAGACTGGTCTGGTACTGGTTTAAGGTCAAAATGGAGTTCCATGGAAGTAGTGCTTAAAGTGCATGAGTGAACCAGCTACTGGGAGCAGTAATGACTGGTGTTAGCTGTTAGCATTAGCTGTGGAGTTTTTTGGGACCGAAAAGTAGCCACAGCCTTATCATCACACGTTTCAGGGTCTCATTCATCACACAACCTGTTTGTAAATTGCTTTCCTTGACTAGTCTTAAAGCAACTCCGCCGGCCTCTGTTGTCTCACTGAAAAAGCACATTTCAATGAGATGCAGAAACGTTTGCTCGCTGTTTCCACCCCTGAAGTAGCAGCTAGATTCTCTTTAGCAGAATTCGCAGTAATGATTCATTATCTCCCACACAGAACAGCAGTACACTGCTCTGATTACAGCCCCCCAGCACACACACACACACACACACACACACACACACACACTGTTTGCCCGTCGCTGGTTATCATTCATGTCTACATCTCCTGTCTGTGATTTGTACGAGGGTGGAGCTGCTGCTGAAAGCCTGCTCGGGGCCCGCTGACCTGAAACTCGCTAAATGACAGTCGGAGAGCGGCGCCGCTGAACATAATGACACGGCGACGTGAGATAAGCTATCCCTGCTAAGAGGAGCATCTGAATGCTAATCAGTGCCGCTGATTCCTTTATTTACCCCGGGGCATTGGGAGGGATGGTCTGCTTCACACGGACACAGATCAGTAACTTCTATTTCCCCCAAAAATGTGCAGTGCCCAACGTCGCCACTGGCGGCGCTGTGGGACCATGAAGTGATCAAGGGGACTTTTATGGTGAAAATAAACACGATAGCACTCCTGGTCAGTGAATGCAGCATTTAATTGTATTGCTACAACACTATACACATTTTTTTTTAAAGCTTACTTTTGAATTTTAATGTGTTATTTTGTAATTTTGCTTACTATGTTAACAGGTTTAATCTGGTTCTGTTCAGCTGGACTGTATGTTATGGTTTAAAATGTAAGTGTAATGAGTCAGACTGGAAATACACACAAATGGCAACAGGTGGCAGTAACTACACTTAAAGGAGTGTTTTGTGTGTGTGTGTGTGTGGGGGGGGGGGGGGGGTGCGGGGGAAGGATGAGGCGTTTGATTCATGTTGGAGGTAGTTTAGTGAATTCAGTTCCATTTCCAGGGTGAGATATCGAGCTCAGTGTGAGTTCTGCAGTTCAAAAGCATCTCGCTGGGGCAAAGGGCTGCCATAAACCAGAGACCTGATCCACCCCTGGCCTCTGCTGGCAACAGAGCTCCCTGAGACCCCCAAAGGCACCGTTGAACCCTGTCTTGAAAGGCAGGGGGGACACTTTTCCACCATGTGTGGACACGTGAACTGTTGGCCCTCAGTGATAACACTCATCTATCTATCTATCTATCTATCTATCTATCTATCTATCTATCTATCTATCTATCTATCTATCTATCTATCTATCTATCTATCTATCTATCTATCTATCTATCTATCTATCTACATGCTTAATCAAAACTAAGTGCAGTTAAGCGTAGCCTCAGATTCTGCCCTGACATGTTCAGATTTACATATTTTAATTGCTCTGACTGTATTATACAAACACACACACATGCACACGCACGCACGCACACACACACGCACACACACACACACACAGATTTGATGTTAAAATTATGTGGGTTTCAGCCTCTAATGTATCTCTCTGTTCACTTCTGTTACATTTTGATAATAATATCAGTAATTATACTGGTCGCTTCACAATAATCTGCCTGAAAGTGAATTTTACTATCTGTGTGTGTGTATGTGTGTGTGTGTGTGTGTGTGTGTGTAAAGAGTAAATGCTTGTTAAGATGTTTCAGAAGCAGATGGGGTTTGCCTGAATGGCACCTCTGTTTCCAAAGCAGCTAACTGCTTTAACCTGCCAATTTATTGGGGAGGGTGTGTGTATTTACGTGTGCGTGTGTGTGTTACAGGGGTTGACGTCAGTCATCGCGCCTGACAGCTCTCTTCCTGAAAACACACCTAAGAAAACAAACGCACGCACGGAGGCGTGGACGCACTTGTGCAGATGTGTACATGCAAACATGAGAACACGCTCGCTGAGAGACCCGCCTGTCGCTGTGCCACCTCCACTCACACATCAGTGTGTGAAATATGAGTTTTTGAAGTGTGTCTTTGACATTCAATACCTTTCTACAGCGTGTGCACGTGTATAAAGTGCACACATATACCAGAATGTTACTGAACATCATGGACATTCATGGGTTAGACCCCCAGGTGGATCTATGGTGGAAATCTCATTCCAGCTCATATCCCCTTCCATGCTAATGAAAATTAGCATTTCACCTGTAGATTGTCTGGATGTTTAATGAGCTTCTCTTGAAGCTAATGACCAGTGTTGCTGGGGAAACCAAAAAAACCAAACACTAGAACCTTAAATAAGCTAGCATGAAGAACCTCTCACTGGCATGCTAACTGGGATGTTCAATGACAGAAAGATGTTGAAAATTTCTCTTCCGTATTTTCTTTTCGCTCGGACAGCTAATGCTAACACCGTAGCCACAATCACCTTTTAAAAATGAACAGAAGCTATTTCACATGTAAAGAAATCTGATTAACAGACTATAATGTAAAATAGGTGCCTTTCTGGTGCACATGTTAGCACATTAGGTCTGACTGTTACAGGGATTTGGATTCCTGTGGTGGTGGAAGCAGGGCCAGCCTCTTTTAGTCCCAAGGAATAAAAAAAAAGAAAATTACTAAGCGGTGGGGTTTCCTACCTTTCAACCTGTCTCATTGTAAATTCTCCGATTTAGAAAAATGGAGAAATTCATTTCTCACACAGATGGGAACAGGCAAGGCTGATTTCATTAAATACCCCGTCTGTTGGTGAGAGCGGGGAAGGAAGCAAACGCAAGGGTGAACCAAACAAAACAGTTTGCCTGTGCTCAAATAATTTGTTTCTCCTCTAATATGGCGAGTGTGCGTGCGCGGGTGTGTGTGCAGGTGCCCGCAGTGACAGTCGCAGCTGAATTTGAACAGGCAGATTGCTGGACGACCCCACGCAGACAGGAGACACACGGAGAACACATGAGCGGGATTGTGAGCGGGAGCGTGAAGGAGTGATGGAATAGATGGAGGAGTGGAAGGAAATCAGGGTCGTGACCTTCTGGTTTTGGTGGGATGGAAAAACATCCAGAAATCTGGTGAAACGTTTGGGGGGAGGGTCCTGGTGATTCAGATTCCGATTCAGGTCCTTTATTGTTCCACACGGGTAAATTCACAGCGTGACAACAGCAAGAGCACGCAGAGACAATTAAGATAAAAATAAAATAGAACAGAATTCGGAATATACAAAGAGGATGTGATGGCAAATCAAGTGTAATAAAGGTTTTAAACGATGGTGCCACTACTTCCAAGCTTTGATGGGAGCGAAACAACGAGGGATCCGGGACCGACCACCACTCACAGCTGGGATGGAACCTTGTTGTTGGCAGCTTTCCTGCCCGTCTGCAGAGCCCGAACCCGGGTCAGCGGGTGACCCTAGAGGTCAAAAGCTGCTTTCCTTTTTCCAATCGGCCCGTCGTCCTTTCGACACAAGAGCCAGAGTTCACTTCCTGTCTGCTTTTGCCAGTTTTGCACATGGCACGGGAAACTGACGGACGGCCTCGCGGACGCTGATTTTGCGCTCGTCGGACCAGCTAAAAACCGAGAAAAGACAGAGACCCGAACACGTTTCCCCGCATTTAACAACGTCTGAAATGATCGTGGCAAACCAGAGAACAGAATGCTGTTTAACCAGCTGTGACTGTCCCACTTCACACCAGATGTTGCCTTTGATTGTTTTCCTGTTTGCTGATTGGGCTCATCTGCAGCACAGGAGTCCAAGCTGCTTTTTGCGGAAACGTCAATTTCCAGAAATAGCGTTCTTTTTCCCCTCCTTGTGTATTGTCTCATACAGTAAATGGTCGCTTCTTTTTCTGTGTGTCAGGACAACACAGGTGACACACAACCAGTGGTGCTTCCTGTTTAGTAGGAGAGCGACAACTATCATTAGAATAAAACGCGAGGAATTAAAACGTTCATTTGAGATGCTAATATGAGAGGAATCTTATTTATCTTCAAATTCTGAGAGCATTTGTGTAGCCCGACTGTCTGTGCGATGTCCAAGAGGGAGCACGATCCCGGACTATTGTATTATTTACTGTGACTCATTAATATTGCAGTAGAAGTAGTTGTTAACTTCATACTCTAAAAAGGCAGAACAAAGACCATTAATGATGCAAATATAAAATAATAAACACTTTCTGAACCTTTGCCCTGAAGCAGGGCGGCAGATGCGCCGCACGAGCCTGAAAACCTCAACAAAAGCCACTAGCGGCGCGACCTGCTTAGCTTTTAAAGCTAGCAGGGAAACACGGCCTTCATTAATACTTGATGCTTCCACAGGCAGGTTCCCACTGTTTACCAGGATTAACGTGATGAAACACCCCCCCCCCCCAAACGTGGGGCAGTTTTGGCGGGTTTTCTTTGAAGTGGTCGTAGCAAATGAACCGCGCTAGCGGTGTTGGCAGATCGCGGTACTGGCGGGGCACCGTAACATGGCTACAAAGAAAAAAACAGGAGGGGTTACAGAGTGGAAACAAAACAAGTCCGCCTGGCGCACGGAGAGCGCGCAGAGACGGCTGGCACACACACTTTCAATTTGGCAGCTTTTCCTGGACCGGGCAGATCCGTGTTTTACTGTCCTCTCCGGTCCACGTGGAACTGGTGGGAAGGACAAGTCGGCCGAGGCGCTCGAGTTCAGCTGTGCTTTTACCGCCTGTTTCCAAATGACCCCCAAAAATACCCACCGGGGGGGCCCGACCGCTGCCCCCGGACTTCTGACGCACTTGTGAAAAAAGCTGCACATCAATCAGGCCGGAAGCTCCATTAAGACCTGTTTGTTTCACAAAAAGACACAAAAGAGACAAAAACGCTCAGATTCACACGGGTACTGACGCCATGCACAAGGTCTTGCGGAGGCAAAGGATTTTCTTTAGTAGCAGTGTTGGGAGACTTGGCAAGCAGCACACACACACACACACACACACACACACAAAGTCCCAGTGATAATTCACACTGGGCATTTATCTTTACAGTGAATTATCGCACACTTTGGTCTCATTGGCTCCGTGCACAAATGCATGAGTGTGTTTCTCTTTCTGCGTATATGCACAAGTGATGAGTTGTGGCCCACAACTATGGGTGTGTGTGTGTGTGTGCGTGCGTGCTAAATTGAGTTATGACTTTGCGCTATCTCATTGACTTCAACTGAGTCCCATTCATCACAACTTAACCATGAAAACAGAGTTTATGGACAATATGCTGCTTGAGCGAGTGTGTGAGACGATTCCACGTGTGTGTTACCACAGAAAAACCCGGAGGTCAAATTACAGCACAAATACATGAAACAAAGAAGGAATGTGTGTTTGTATGAGAGAGATTAGGAGAAAAATGTTATTTAACATAGTTTAGAGGGCTTTTGCTGCATCAAAAAAGGATTTTCTGGCACGCACACACACACACACACAAATCCCCTATTATTATCTGTATATGTGTGTTATGACTAATGAAGAGCTCACACTAAACTTACAGGCCTGTTAGTAATCATGACCACCTTAATCAAGGTAATCCTTGAAAAAAAGAAGCCCAAATTTTCCAACAACACAGGAACTCCATTCTTTCTTCATCACCCTTCAACGTCACGGCGTCCAACCGTCAAGACAAGTTCATTGCGAGTTTTCAAAACCTCACAACAAGAATTCAACACTCAAAAATAAAAACACCCGAAAAAGCTGGTTCAGCTGGGCGTTAGCGGAGGAATATCCCAAAAAGAAAGAGATCATGGTTGGCTCGCTGCAGCTGCAGCTGTGGCCAAACACAAAGACGTGACACAATTTCATTTAAAGAAGCAACAAAGAGACGAAGAAAAGGCACACTGTAAAAAAAAATGTCACAGATTGAGCCACCAAGGAATATATTGGCTTCCTGCTACGTCAAAATTAAATAACTAGTCTTCGCTAGTAGCTCCTGACCTTCTGAGAAATGTGTTGTCCTCAATTTCCATTTATTTATCTGTTCCAGATAAAAGGGAACGAGGAGCCACATCTGCTGCTGACTGCAAAATATAGTTTCTCAAATCTTATTGAATATACTGAGTGTATGTAATGTAATTATTGTTAAATAAATATCAGATGAACCCCGGCGCTGTCGGTGTAATTTTATTCAAATTAAAGAGGCTCAGAGAGAAATGGGTTTTCAATCGAGGGGGACAGAATCTGCAGCAACGAGGCATGGTTGGGAGGCCTAAAGATGTGTTCAAAGTGACTTTCTGGAGCATTTTTATTTTTATTTTGATGCCTTTTTCCCTGCACCCTGGTCGCGGTCTTCCCACTGAAAAGACCAAACCCCTCCCTGGAAGGTTTTCGCAGGCAAAATTCAATGGGACAGCCTGAAAAAGTGGACAAAGAAGGAGGGATGGTGAGACCCTGTGTGTGTGTGTGTGTGTGTGTGTGTGTGTGTGTGTGTGTGTGTGTGTGTGCATGAGTGTTTCAGCTCATTAGAAGAGTGAGTCTGGCTTCCTGCACAAAGTTCCACGCAGCATTTATCTCTGACTGTCTCCTCCTGCCTCCCTGCATGTTTCTGAAGGCTGTCAGGTCACAGATGCCAACTGATGACACATAATCTGTGTGTGTGTGTGTGTCCTCACCGAGCTTACGGTGGGGCCCCCGCTTCAGGTGCTGATGACCTGATTTGTCTTCCATTTGTCAACTTCAGCTTCCCCAGCTGGAGCATCTGGGACAACAACGAGGTGGAATACTAACATCATGGCCAACCGCTTTGATTGCTTTGATCTACAAAATAGGGGGCTTTCAGGCAGTAAATGGAACATGAAATGGAGAAGTTGCTAAAGAATGAACACGAACGTGGCGACAAAGTTCTTTAACCCACAACAAATATGTTAAGAGTTGGCTGGCGGAGACGAAAGGGGACGGCAGCAACATCTGCAATTCTTTGAGTCGAGGCTGTTTTTTTCATGTTTTATGCTCCTCTGAACTGTGCGTATAACCGTTTGTGGGGCAGAGTTTCATTTTATTTATGTTTTCAATCTTACTGGAGCAGTTTTAGAAGATCCACCATAGAAAAGTTGCATTTTCAGTCCTTTTTTTTTTTTACACCTGTCCATCACTGAGCACCGTTCAAGTCTCCCAGGGGTGTGAGGTTAACAGTGAGCTTGGAGAAACATATCCAAAACAAATAGTCCGACCCAACACAATGTAGAAGTAGGACAAAAAATGCAAAAGAAAGAGAGCTAACTGCTCTGAGGAGCCCAAATGTATGCTTCTTCAGCACCAATAATGATGGAAAAGGTGCTTATTAGTGTTAAAATGTTAATTTTCGTTGTTTACGCCATTTCCCCCAAACGATAGCTGAAATATTAGCCTCGTTCTGGTCAGATGTTTCAGTAACAGCATTGAAAGTTATTTGTATGAGCACCTCTTTAGTTTTTATTGACATTTGGGCGACATCTGACCGATAGCCTGGGTGTTTTATGTCATGTTGAGGGGCGCTTTTGTGTTTAAAACTGAAGACAGTGGGAATGATGAGGCTTGTTTCACAGAGGTCACTTGGGTCTCTTTGGTGCCGAATAGCCTCATGATGGCAGCATTTGATGACCCTGCATGCAGAGGGCTTTAAACATCGCAGAAAATGAGGTAGCACACGCGGCGGAGTCAATTTTCATCCTGCTGCGGGCTGTGATCTGTATGTTTGCCCATGTGTCATTAGTGGAGGCTGTGACTAATTGTGTTGCTATTGTTGAGTTGTCAGCCACTCATGGAGGGCTACTTGTTTGCATATTGTTAATTTCCCCCCCTCGCCGCGCATCCCTGTGTGCTCCTACCTCAAGGTGTGCGCGTGTCACGCCGAGCCGAGATGTCCCTGGACTCTGTCGCTTGATTTGACAGGCCTGCTGACACTGTAGCATTTAGCCACGAGTGTGCGTAGGCGTGCCTGCGCGCGCGTGCGGGTATGAGTGACAAGGTGTGACACACTAGCATTTGTCTTGTAAATGCCAGAACAGAGAGCTGACACCAAAGGGCAGCGCGAGGGTGAAACAGCAGGATGGGACCAGGTAAAGAGAGGCGGAGGAGAAAAAAAAGGTTTCCCAGCACGTCTGATTGGAATTACTGGAAAGTTGTTGTTGTCCACATCTTCTTTAGTGACTACAGAATGACCTCTGTATTAGCAGCAAGAGACACAGATAGAGGATTCATTTGATTGAAGTTTAAGGCCATTATCTTTGTACTGAGGCGTCCCGCAAGGTGCGCTTCTGGGACACCCGTATTTGAATAGAGCTAGTGGACCAGAGCAAGAATGAAGATACTGTGTCAGGACAAATGAAAAGTATTCATGTACAAATGAATAAAAAGGTCACAAAATAAACCCAAGAAGAGATTTAGACAAGAAAAATACAAAAAAATAACCAAAAAATGCAACACCTCAATTTTAGGGTCACCTGACATTTTTCCAGGGCTGGGGTGGCTTCTCCAGTGATACAGAAGTTGTTGGTTCAATCCCAGGCCTCTGCAGAGCACGTCAGGGTTCCTGAACCATTTACAGACACACACACACATACAGATGTGTGCTTGTATATCAAGGGTTTTTGATTTTTATATATAATTTAAAGAACATATTTATTTTATTGGAAATAATCTGTAGACGTCTCAGAAGTACTTTCAGTTTCTTTTTTGTTTAAATAAAGAATCAAATCTGAATAATGTGTGTTTTTGATGGATTATGGAGGTATTAAACTGTCTTTTTAGTGCTAAGCACTAACATACGTGTCACGATGGTGTAGTGAAAGATTTATAGAAAAAATAATAAAAACATCGGTTCAAAGACGGTCATTGTCTCTCCGCTCGGCTATATCCAAGTGTGTGTTTCTTGGTCTCACACACACAACCACACACACACACGACAAAGCAAATCCGGCGGGTCAAAAGTGCCGCCGAGTGGATGATTTTCATCCCCGCAGCTGCCACTCCAGCGGCACGTGACAACAGAGTCATTGTCAGCAGGACGATGTTGGACTGTCCTCTGGTGTCCACTGGACAGCTCCGGCGTTGGAAGAATGATACGACGGATCTTTATTCCTGACACCAGCCATGTTGCGGGGAGGGATTACGCCGTTTGGATGATGTCAACGTTAAGTTTTAAGTTACTTCTAGCTTTGATCCCTGGCTTTTGGTGACCGCTGTAATAACTTAGACTTTTAAAGACTCATCACGCCGGGTCTTAGAGCATCATTCTAACAGCTGAACACTGCAAATGCTGCCGCAGGCTAAACTACCAAAGCTCACAAGTGTGTAAATCCTAGCTTCGCTCGGTGAAACATAAATAAATTACAGTGTTTGATGAAGCAATTACATCCTTTTTTCATTAAAATTGGGTTGTATTAAGTTCCCAGTGAGCTCACGTGTATATAAGAGTGTTTTTGTGGGTTTTTTTCCCCGTGGTTGTATGTGTTCTGGTAATTCACAACAGAAAAAGGTCAAACCTGAAAAAATGATGTAAACGCATCGATTTAGATGGCCTTACGCAGCAGTTTCTGTCAGACGTGGCTGAACACAAAGCTGTGGATTCATATTTTCGCTCCACTGAAGTTGAAAGAAGTTCGAGAGACTTTGGAGGTTTTTTTTTTTTTACCCCCGCCTTGTCAATAATACTGCCTGGAAGCCAAGATGTCTCGGTCCCGCTCATTAAAACATATTAATTCTCCTCCATCATGTCTGAGGCCAAGTCTCATTAAAATATAATGGTACTCCAGTCATGCAGGGACTGCTGTCGCCGCCCAACTCTGGATTTATTTCCCTCCTGCAACAAAAATGTGTTCAGTAAAACAACAAATCTGTTTTTCACGGTATTTGTCATGGCAACCGTCGTTCGGGGTCGGTGTTAAATACATAGATATGGTTCATTCCCACTCGCTTTATGTACTAAACAGATGTGCGTTTTAAAAGCCTGGGGTGAATTCTGCCTCTTGTAGTAGAATGGGTTTGGAATCAGGACAAGGAATTAATGTCAAGCATTGTGTCCACTAGAGGGCGCTTTTAGTTAAGAAGGAGCTGAAACAAAAGAAAAGACAGATGGACAAATCCAATAATGGGAGTAATCGCATAATTCTAATAATCGGATTTGATGAGTTTACATGTGATTTGTACTGTTTGCTGAACTAACATGCGAGTTAAAAAAGCAGTAAAGGCTCTGACAATTTTCCTCTGCTGCGTGCTGGCTTCGTTCACCTTTGTCTTCTGCCATGTACCTCCCACCTGCCGCAGTCACACCTAACCTCAGTGGCTCCGCCTCCCCACGCTCGTACAATGGTTTATCTTGGACTTGAATTTTACCTGCTGTTTTGCCACCTTGCTGCCTTATTTTCTGCTCTACAGTACGTTCTGACTGAATTTACATTTGCTAGCCTGTCAGTACTTCCTGTGACAGACATGTACCAGTGCGGCAGAGCTTTGTGAACCCTCACACGCATTTGTGATGTCTTCCGGAGAGTGCGCATCACACCTGACGGCGTACCCAAGCGCCATCAGGGACACTTTGCCAAACAAGAAGAAAAAAGAATCCCACCTTTCACTGAATCTCTGCCTGTTTCGCTGAAAACAAAGGCTGGTTTATGACCGTCTTTAGCTCTGAAAGCTTTTGCGTACCCGGCTTTAACTTAACTCTTATATATTCCATATGTTCAACGGCTGAATCCTGTCAAGCGGCTTGACCTGGATCCGTCCCCAAGACACAGCGCTGATTGTTTAAAAGTCCCAGATGTGCACGTTTTCACTCAGTCATCAGTTTAAACTGGGAGAAAAGAGATGTCAGTGCGCGCCAGAGTTTTGAGCGTGGAGAAGAGAAGATAAGGAGAGTGTGCACGTCGGCCAGGCTGGGATGCTCGTATTCAGCTACTGGCAGCGCTCAGGAGGAGCTGCTGGACGATGATGCGTTCACCGTGCATTGGCCAGGGATGCGCTGGTCCTGTCACCAGCCGAGAGAGTCAGTCCTGGATTTCTCTGCAGTGTCTCACACTTTGGAGCTGACGCCGGGGTTTTGTCTGATTTAAGACCCCGGGTCAGGGATTCAGGAAGGGGCTGCTTATTCTCCAATAACTCCACAACATGTGGAATATACCACTAACCACGGTGCTCAATCCCAAGGCTACACACTTGAGTCACCAACTCATACACCCGCTGATTAAATTCAGGAGAGTTCAATCATTCTACTGAAGTACAATCTACTGAAATTCACTGGAATTTAGCCGTTCACAAACTTTCCACAAACTTTCCACACATCTGCATGTGTCTGCGTTGACAGAGAACATCGGTCGGCGACAATTATGTCGCGCACTTAAATCTGTCAGACTTTATTTTTCATCAGAGGCCCCAGCTCCTCAAACACACACACACACACACACACACACACACACACACACACACACACACACGAGGGAGTAATGGAGGAAAACCTCTTATCTCCAACTCTGTGGCTTCCCTCGCTGCAGATTCTTGTGGTGCCTGTGTGTGTGTGTGTGTGTGTGTGTGTGTGTGTGTGTGTAAGTGGGTGTGTGTGAAATGTCCATGTCAGACAACAAAGTCATTTTATATGTGTGTCTTTGTGAGCATCGTGTGTGTATGCGTGTTTTCTAATGTGGTTTTGTTCAACATAAAAACAAGCCTTTAACTTTTACAGAGAAAATCCTCAAATCCCCAAATGGATTGATAATTGCAAACAGGACGCTGCTGATAGTGTGTGCGTGCGTGTGTGTCCTTGTTTTTGTTACATATTAAGTACTAAAATACTTACTCTACTAGCAAAGTGAGGACATTTGAGAGGAATCAGGACATTTTGGCAGGTTTCCAAAACTTCAAAGGCCTGCTTCAGGGTTAAGACATGGTTTTAAGGTCGAAGCAAGAATCTGGTTTAGGTTAGGCTTAAGGTTACAAGTTTGGTTAGGATGGTCAGGGTTAAGTTAAGGAGCTTGGTCACGATTTGTCTGTAAAAGGTAGAAATACGAGAATGGGTGTGTGCCTACCTGAATGTGTTTTGAGGGAAAAAAATAATTACAAATTTCTGTCCCAGCTCAAAAAAGGCAGATTTAGATTGTGCCTAGAAACAACAGAGATGTTCATAAAATAGAAAGAAAATGACAAGCGAACAGAGACACGCATATTTTCATAGAGAGTAAAGCACAACGTTGCTTTTAGAGGAAAAATATTGGATCGCTGCAACTGGAAGGATTCCCTCTTTCCCCCCAAAGCTCCTGTCTGGGTGATTAAAACAGTTCTATAGCATTTGACTGCTAATCTGAGCCAAAAAGCAAATATTTGCATACGTGCAGACTTAATCTGGTGACTTTGTCAGTTCTTATGCCGTTTTGATTCAATTGTGTGAGGCGACGCCACATTCAGAACAGCTTAGGAAATATTTTTGATTTCTCAGAGCCATGCCAAGAACCGTTTTTGATATGAAAATAAAGCGAGGGAGAGAAAGAAAGAAAGACTGGGGAGAGAGAGAGACTGAGAATGGCAGAGAGAGCTACGGAGGCAGTGAGAGAGGAGAGAGAAGGGGGCTTACTTAAAGTCATGCTGCTGAATTAGCAGAGTTTTGGACCAGTGGCAGTATCATGAAACCTATAATAGTAATAACGATGTGTGGGTATGTTTGTGTGTGTGTGTGTGTGTGTGTGTGTGGGTGTGTGTGTGTGTGGGGGGGGTGCGTGTGTGTGTTTTACTTGTTCTTTTCTGCCACTAGAGGCAGCAATGGCTCACACTTTCTTTCACACAGCCCCATTTTTCCCTCTTACACACTCCCGCACGCAAAATCCATCAAGTGTGCCAAAGATGCTTAAGGCCGTAACATCACTCTTGTTCCTCATGATGGAACACTCAACAACTCTGTCTCCTTCTCTGTTTTATTGTCTCATTTTTGCTCCGTAATTCTCCCGTTTGCCACCTCTCCCTCTCTTCATCTTGCTTCCTCACGTCCGTTCGCCCTAAATCTCCACTTTTCCCTCTTCAATTTTCCTTCTCAGTGCACGTGCCTGCACACACACGCACGAACGCACGCACACACACACACACACACACACACACACACACACACACACACACAGATTCAGCTGTAGTGATCCATCATAAAGAGGTTGATCTGCATTATTTAAACGTCTCGGTGACATCATCAACATCACCCCTAATAAGGTCATCTTTGTGTGTGTGTGTGTGTGGGGGGGGGGACAAAAGCTTTTGCTTGGATGTGAACATGAAACATGAGGTTTGGATCAAACACATAAAGGCAGATTTCCGTCCATCATCATCCATTAATATTTGTCATTGTACTATAAAAGTTAAGGGTCTAGACGGTTCTTTTGGCGTGACAGTAATTGACTTCCAATTTTACGCCTACTAATGGAATAATGTTAATTGATAAAGCTTCAGAATCCTAATGGAAAACACAGGCTACATTAGTATGTTAATAAACTAGCGGCTGTTAGCACCAAGGTGTCCTTCTGTGTATTTTATAATGTGAATAAAAGGAAATAAAGCAGCATGTGGGATGTTTTCTCCAGTCTCTGTTAAACAGAACCAGTGCAGGCCGACATGAGCTGCATCTGGGTCACATTTAAACAGGAAAAAAGGATAGTTTATTCCAGATAATGTGTGTTTAGTCACAATTAAAAGGTGCCAGTCCTGAAGGGAACGTTAGTTTTTTCTGCCTGAAAGGTTTTTGAAAATGTCAGTGTTGTTTTTATTACTGAGAGAAAATTAACATGTGAGCTGTTCTCTTGTCAGGTAATCAAATAAAACGGAAATAAGAGAGACGAGACTGAGAGGAAGCAGAGACTGTGGAAAAGTTACCTGGGAAATCAGAAAAAAGTGGTGTTTTTCTGTTGAGTTGTGCAGGAGAGAACCATGGGATTGATTTCTGGATGACAGTCTGTCAACAAGGCCAACCGGAGAGTGTAAACAGAGGTGGCGTGAAAACGGTAACCCCCGGAAACAATGACCAGAGAAGTGTTGTTGTAGCGCTGATGCGTTCACATGCTGACAGGAAGGACGGAATCATCGCTTTCTATCGGATCTGTGTTGTTTCAGGACTCTTTTTCTCCTCCCAAGACCAATTCATGGGCAGTTTGGGAGGAATAAAACTTTACAGCCATCCGCGTCTCAAATCTGAAGGGTCCAGCTGCAAAGAGTGCCTTCATTTCTGGCAGCTAATTTACCGCACACGTGACTCCAGACACTAAAAATATCATTTTTAATGACCCATAACCCCAACCCTAACTCTGACCCAGCAGGTGAACAAAGTCCACGTGGTGCAGTATTTTATTTACATGTAATATTTAACACTCTGAACAATAGGATTTTTTTTACATTTCTGGAGATCTGTAAAGCTCTTTAACTTGAAAACAGATCATTATATATCCACGATGGCTCCCAGTAATGAACTGACCGGGCTGCTGGTTGTAGCCGGAGCCGATGGAAGGGGCCTGAACTGTGTGTGTTTTTTCCCAGGAACGGCGCTGAAAGCGTCCAGAATGGAATTGAAACCATTAAAAGTGGAGACTGAATATTGACAACATGTAAACCACTGAGAGGAAAACATTTTTTCCCCCTTTTCTTTATGGGAAACAAGACCATTAAAAGAGTCAAAAATGGATCGACCACAGCAGACTAGCTTCTTTACCCCAGCTGCCTCCTCTAAATTAGCTTTTTTCCCTCTTCTGTCTTTAAATCTGTGTCTCTTTTATGTTCCAAGCTGCTGCGCTAAATATTCTCTGCCTTTGTTTCTCTTCTTTATGGAGTTATCTGACCTCCATTCCAAACTCGCCCTTTATTTACAGCATTTATGGTAATGAATATGGATTTTTCCTGCCAAGAAAGAACATCTGAAAATCACAACGAGCTGTAAATGCATGGAAGCACAGGAGAATTTGAGTGAATGAAATAAGCAGCCATACATTTAAAAAAAAGGTTTTTATTTTTTTTAATAAATAAAATAAAATGATTATTCAAAGAATGAGACTGATTGGATTAGAGGAAATATATGTTCCTATGAAAACATTTAAGATGGTGCATTCAATGAAAACACGACGGCAACGGAGGGAGGAGAATCATTTCTGCTCAATTTCACAGTGACGGTAATCATGTGTATGCGAATAAAAAGTGTGTGTGTGTGTGTGTGTGTGTGTGTGTGTGTGTGTGTGTGTGTGTGTGAGAGAGAGAGAGAGAGAGAGAGAGCTGGCATGTTACCTGCAACACCCCACTCATCAAGGAGTGGAAAATCCATCTGGATCATACACGCATAATGACGTCACACACACACACACACACACACACACCAATATATTTCATGCTTCTTTGCTATTTTTTGCTAAACTCATTGAACTGGGAGGGAGGAGGAAAGAAGGGAGGGGAGACGGGTAAATTAGAGAGATTAGAAAGAGAAAGAGTCAAAAAAAGAAAGACGACCGACGTAGAAGAAAAGAGAAACTACTGCAAGTTTCACCACGCACACACACCCAGTCGGGGACAGACACACACAGCTTCTGATATGTAGACATCAAATTATAGCACGCAGGTACAACTAATCTATATGTGTGTGTTTGTGTGTGGGTGTGTGTGGAGAGAGAGAGCGACTGGAGTGTGTATGTGTGTGTGCAGAGGGGAGGGAGGTGTGTTCTGGCAAGACATGGTAGTCATTTCCTTTCTAGACTCAACATCTCTCACACACACACACACACACACACACACACACACACACACAGGGAACGTTGGAATATCATTACGGTAAGAGCTGTTCTGAACAGGCCCTGGACACAAGCGGCCCTTTGTTCGTTTACAGACACACATGCAGGCATTTGCACACGCACGCACACACATACACACACATACATGGGACAGACCCAGACCTTACATATTGCCAATATAATTACAGCTATTACATCTGATTCAAATATAACTCACCCCCACCTCTCTCTCTTATTCTTATACCTTAGTACTGATGGAACTGTGTGTGTGTGTGTGTGTGTGTGTGTGTGTGTGTGTGTGTGTGTGTGTGTGTGGTGGCATAATGCTATATAAACATTACCTCAACTATAAGCGGTAACTGCTCTGGCCCAAATTCTGTGTGTGTGTGTGTGTGTGTGTGTGTGTGTGTGTGTGTGTGTGTGTGTGTTTTAACTTAATGACCTGTACAGTCACTTTTTTGTGTGCAGTTTTTTCCTTTAAAAACAGGGGGAGCTCTCTCTCTCCACCTCTCTCTCTCCCTCCATCAGATCCAGTGATGCCACCGGTCGCTTCCCCTCCACCTTCCTTGTCATCCCGCTGATTGTTGGATTGTTGTACTGCGGATTTCATTCCTGGAAATGTCCTGATGTTGATGAGCGGAGAAGTGCAAGATCACACAGCAGCGTCGGTGGCGTGCACGTGTCCACCCCGCCGCCGGCACATAAACTGAAACTTTTGCCTTCTGCGTAAACCCCGCATTGAACAATTTCCCAGGCCTTCAGGAAATAAAAAAACCCTTGCAGTCATCAAAAGGAGGGATGAGATTAAACAGTCTCAGGCCCACAATCCCAAAAACATTTGCTTCATCGGGGATTTGCCAAGTAGCAGCCGCGCCGTCGGAAGGCTGCTTCCAGAAGGCCACGCATGCGTGTTGCTACATCTGAAGTTACTGCTTCAACAGCTCCCTTCTCTCTCCGTTTATCCATCACT
The DNA here is from genome assembly GCF_901000725.2 of Takifugu rubripes. NCBI lineage: Eukaryota > Metazoa > Chordata > Actinopteri > Tetraodontiformes > Tetraodontidae > Takifugu > Takifugu rubripes. The sequence goes on along the minus strand of NC_042296.1, from coordinate 3,409,727 downwards.
TCCTGCCGACGGATCTAAACACCAGCATGGAAATAGAAACTAGCGCTGCGAATGCGCCGCGTACCCACATAAACCTCTGTTACAATCCGCCCATAGGGTCGTTAATTATTTATTTTGACCTACGTTAGGAACATTGGAGTCGGCGTTTGCCGTGATTTAAGTGTTCCTTGACGGTGGGGTTGCCTTCAGGATGATTGTTGAATGCCGGAATAATTAAAAGAGGGAATTTTTAATCTTTTGCTTCCTTTGTTCTTGGATTAGTTTGAGTGACTGAAGCGTATATTGAAACAAACTGTTTTCACAAGGGAACGATGCCACGTGGAAATGGCTGAGCTGCTGTTGTGCCGTGTTTAACACAGGCACAACACGGCAAGAAGGTTATGAGTTCAAATCTCCTGGAAGCCGGACGTTTTTCTGTGAGACGGTGTTGGAGGGAGAGGTGAATGGGGGTGCTACCCCTAACCCTAGCCCTGTGATGAGATGGTAGCTGGTCCAGCGAGCATCCTGCCCCTCCCCCAGGGCAGTTAGAATGGATCCCAGTGACCCCCCCAACAACCGCGCTAAAGGCTAGCATCAAAGAGGGTGGATGGATGGATGTTTAAATGTTTAAGTAATTGCGTTTTGTATCGTCTAATACCTTATTTTTGGTATTCTAGTTCAGTTCTAAACCGGCTCAGAATGGCACGCTTTCATTTGAAGCCTGGGTCTTCTCAGGGTTTCTTCCTGTTGAAGTCACTTGAAGTTGGGCAATAAATATCATGTTTAGAATGGTTTTAATGAGACCTGGCGTTGTGTTAATGACCAGAGGAGCTGAGATGCTTCTGGATCAGCCCTATTGTTCACCATGACCGTGATTCCAGTGCTTGTGAGCTCACTTAATTAGGAAAGTGATTAGCTCATTTACTAATCACAACTTGTGGAGACGTGCACGAACGGCTTCCCAGCTGGAGGCACAAACGCAGTCTGTGTGCTTGGAAGCAGCACAGCAGGGGGCTGATGGGAAGCAATCAAACCTGCTTCAACTTTCTGTTTTTAAAAGATTACGAGGCCGACATGAGGTGGAATCTGCCCCAGACGGATGCTTCCTGGTTAGAAGGCTGTGTGTCGGCCTCGGTTACGGAGGGGAACAACAATCTTTAACTGGTCTTTCACCAGTGGGAGTGCTAACTGGTTTAACTGGTGTCCTCGTAAACTGGTGGAAATGATTAATACCATCTATTTTTTCGGGATCATTTTAAAATCCAAAGGTCTAATTCAACAGAAGAGTGCTAAAAAAATAAAAGCAAATTATGGGATGACTGTTGACCTTTGTAAAAGTAATTTAATATTTAATATTTATTTTTCGGCATCCCTGATTCGTTCCATTCCTAAACGGCATGTCGGTTTGTGTGTAGGTTATTGTACTTGCTATATATTGAGAACCAAGATATTCATTCTACTAGCAAAGTGAGGACATTTTTGGGGTTTAAGGACATTTTGGTTGGTCCTCAAAATGTCAAAGGGCTGTTTGAAGCTTGGTTTTAAGGGTGAGGATAGAAATGAGTTTAGGTCAGGGTTGGGATGGTTGGGATTAGGGTGAGCAGCGGGGGAATGCAATATTTCTATGAAGGTCCTCACAAAGATAGCAGTCCAAGGATGCGTGCGTGCAGATTTTTTAAGGCATTCATTTTTTAAGGCATTCAATTGTTGCTTTTAGGCTAATTATAACCTGATAATGGTCATTACTACTCTCGCTTTCACAGTGCAGCTGCTAATCACATCTTCCCACAGAACTAAGGTGAGCCCGGACTGGTCTCTGCACAGCCATTTAACCAGTCAGTTAATAATCAGTCAGTCAGATATTCCTGTCAATCCAGAAAGCTCTAATCAGCCGGTCAGCTGGTCAGGCCGAGAAACAGTGAACCAGACAGAACACCTGATAAGAGAGCAGAAAGAATCCCTTTTCCCCCTCCTGTCCACTCCTCCTCATTTAATCCTTATGTGTGTGTGTGTGTGTGTGTTTGTGTGTGTGTGTGTGTGTGTGTGTGTGTGTGTGTGTGTGTGTGTGTGTGTGTGTGTGTGTGTGTGTGCGCGCGTGCGTGTGTGTGTGTGTGTGACAAACACAAACATTAGTATTCGGTTCTTTGCTGCACTCAGAGAAACGTCCATTAGCGCTCTGGAAGCTCTCAGACTAATTATGAATATAAATTCATGGCTGTTGTCAAACCTGGTTGCTCATATGCAGAAAAGTCATTTTGTTCCAGGCTCTGAACCAAAACACTTTACTTAATGCAGCTGAACTGCTGTAAGATGTCAGTAATACATGTTTTACCCTCCCTTCTTTAAGAAATGATTCTGCAAAGGTGTGTTTAGCAGCATGTGCAGCGTTGGGGCTAATTAAATGCTGCATAATTCAGCTTTGTTTTTATATATGACAAATCAAAAAACCACAATAATGAGTCCCGTCTCAGCAGCTGTTTTGGCCACAGATGTGATTCACTCACGAACGCAAGAAAAAGTAACAAAGTAAAGCAGTTTGGGCTCCATAAAGCATTGGGTTTCATATTTCTATCACCTGCTTCTATATATTCTATTATATATCTTTTATCATTATATCTATATATATTATTTGACTGCTGACTATTTGATGCTATATAGTCCAATATTTGAAAATATGTAAACTGTGATTGGTTTCAGTTAATACCTCTAGGATGCAGGAGGACGGTAAAGGACATGTGACCACGACCTTTGCTGATGTCACTCCGGCTGCATTTTTGCTGATTAATGCTTTGATTCACACTTTTTTAAGAAGATGTGCTTTGTTGTTCTGTGAACTCTTTGCTAATCAAGGCTGCAGATGAAGTGTGCAACGTTTGTCCCATGATAGGAGATATCCTCTCAACAGAATATGGATTTCTTTGGGACTGTGGGAGGATGTTTTTGCTTTTCTCTTCCTTTATCCAGCCACACATCAGCAGGAAGGTGCCCCAATATCAACATGGACCTGCTCTAGGTTCCGTCCTGTTAAAAGGGAGGTTTTCAGGCTACTGTTGATTGTTTGGGGGTCAGACAGACCCCCAAATAGACCATTACTACTCCAGGGTTAGAGTTGAGCCTCACTATGCTAACCGGTACAGGTGAGTTAGCATCAATAACTGTCTACCTGTTCAAGGGCAGACGGCCACTTGTTTTTTGAGTTATTGTTCACACTCCTGAGCTAAACGCCATCAAATGTACATCAGGGGTCTGCTGGGCCAGGACACCAACACTAGATTAGTGACCCAAACTTTTGGATATCACGTATGAGAGGAGCAACAGCAACATGTTTGAGTAATGGCCCCTTAAATACGACTTTACCGGTCTCAATAACATGTCGATGACAGAAGCATAAAGAAGCATTAAGCCACATAAATCCTGGTTAACGGCACCATTTATTTCAACTATATGTGAGGGACAGATCGTCATGAGGGCAGAATAGAGAGACGGTAGAGGTCATAATTGGACCGTAAAGATTATAGTTAGCAGTAAATGGTCCATATGAAGCGGTGACTCGGCAGTTTCTGGTCTGCGTGATGAAAAACCCCCATGCCTCTCACGGATGGAGGAGCAGAACGAAAGGTCAGAGCAGAGTCAGCTGCGAGGAGCTGCCTGGGTGGCTTCAGGAAGTTTGCACGGCTTCCCTCCAGCTTCTGTATCTCGCCCTTTCCTGGAGGTGAGAGACGGAACCTCTAAAAATCCCGTCGTCGCCGTTCCATGTCGGAAAAGTCACGACCCCGTCGCAAATGTCGGTTTAGGCACTCCCTATATAAAAATGTCCTCATTCGATGGATATGTAACCACTTTTGTTAAATGTAGGGATGAACAATACCGTTGCAACAAACAACTTCCTGTTTGTCTTATCTAATCAACAGAACAAGCAGCAACTGCTTTCTTACTCTTCTTTGCAGTGGAGTTAGCTGCAATCTGTGTTAAATAAACCGTCTTTCCACATTTTTGTTGAACATTTAATGAGGCATTAGAGGTAAAATGAGTAAGAACTCAACCTTGTGGGTCAGTGAGTGAGAGGCTACAGCTATGTTAGCATTTAGCATCGCGCCAAGCCGAGAAAAGTTCTGCAAAAAGGTGAAATACTTCCAAATGGGGCGATTGGTGTGGCTGTGGCACTGACCGGCCATGTTTCCATCTAAAGCTTCCTAACTGCTGCACACATTTATTTCCCCGTCCTCCACACCTCTCTCCCCGTCTTCCCCTGCCTTCATCTGCCTGTGTCTCACTCCTCTCTCGCCTCCTCTTCCTCTTCTCACATATGTTGTGAATCAGAGCAGCGGTCCGCGGGGAGCCCTGAATATTATCTGAAAAATTTTCATTCCTCATCTCGGCTGCTAGTTTCACCCTCAATTTGTTGCCCAGAGCCAAAAGGCAACATGGGATTTACAAAACGTGCGCGCGCTGCAGAAAATGCGATTAGAGGCTATCCATCTCGCTTCCCATCCTCTCGCTCCTTATCCAAGGCAACGCGGGAACGGCGAGGACGTGCTCGCCCCTCAGACTGTTGTGTGTCTCCTCTCACTCATTTTCCTCACCACTGTTTTTACTTCCCCTTCAATTTCTTTCAATCCATTTTTCCCCTTCACTTGTCTTGTTCCGAGTTATCGCCCCTCCTGTCGCCACTTCAGCGTCTGCCTTCCCCCGCCGTCTCTATTTCGCTCCCTCGTGCTCAGAGGCAATTCTCCCGCTCCTCTCCGGAGCCTTTTTCATCGCTATTTTTCATCCCCTTTTTCTCCCTCTCTGACTTTCCCTCACACATTTGTGGCTCATATTGATATTCACAAATTCAGCCGGCTTATCGGGGCAATATGATCAGATTTCGGTGGGTTAATGGAAGAGGGTAAACAACACAGCCATCAAAGAGAAAAGTTAAGAGGAAGGAAAGAGAAGTGATGAAACAGAACATTTCATACATGTGTACACCACACAGGGGGCTTAATTATCATGAATGAAGAACCCAATAACAAGATTAAAAATGGACTGAGGCAGAGTGCACGGCGGGATCATGGGGGAAATAACCTGCTTTTTGTTGTGTCAGAACCAGAAGCTGCGTTCTACAAACTTAATAAATGATCGTTTTCATTGTTACCTCCACAAAGGAGGTTATGGGATGGTGTTTGCCTTATTTTTTGGCAAAATAGCTCAAAAACCTTCAGGAAAAAGGTTCCTGAAATTTTCAGGAAAATGTTGAAAATGGGCCATAAAAGAGCTGAAGAAATGCTGGAAATGTTCCAGATGAGTTCTGATCTTCTTTTATCTTCTTTGATCATAAAGGAACCTATGAACAGTATGTACGACATTACAGATGTGGGGAAATCACCTGCTCAGAGGAGGTCTGCGCTCTCCACAGGATTTTTCTAGTTATTACTCAAATGAAGACTTTCGGCAAAGGTGTGAATCACTGTGGGAAAAGGCCGACTCGCCACTGCGGTGTGACTTAAACCTGAGGTGCTGGGGTCTCCCCCCGCTTGAAGCGCCCTCTAAACTCTCCCGAGAGGCAATTTAGAGTCTCCAGCTGCTCTCATCTGCCTGTTCATGGAAGAAACTGGCCACTTAAGAAACACACAAACTCCACCGTCGAGATCAAACCCCCAAACCCGCCAGGAGGCGACGGTTCAGACCCCCCCCCCCAAACCTAAACAAGGAAAAACCAAATCCAATTTCTGCCCAGCCGTCAATCCGCCAGCATCACAGGCGTACCCACACCCGTCCCATCTGCAGCGTATGAAAAAAGTGATGTCATTCGAGGAACGAGGGACGGGGAAGAAAGGAGGAGGGCGCTCGCACCGAGAGGGACGATAAATGAACATCATGTGTGTTCAAAGATAGTTTACTAGCATGACATCAGCTCCGATGATGGATGAGTGTGGTTTCGGCACAAAAATGTCTTTGTGCGTCTTCTGCATGCACAACTAGCAAAGTCTGCTATGTGAACATACAGATGCGCGCCATTGTTTCAGAAAAGAGATCTTATGTCCACGTCTTTTAGAGGATCGCATGATATCGAGACCCCCCACCCCCCATCTCATTGGTCGCACACTCCGATACAAGATGTCCCCTCATTGGCCTTTGACCTCTCACCTGTACGCTTCTTAACATGTCCTTTCTCCCAAAATATCCGCGCAAAAGCACCTTCTTTCAGCCAAAAAACCTTCATTTAGAACCTTCATTCACTTGATTTAAATGTGTAACCAAGGTTTTCACAAAATTGAAAGTCTCAAAAATAAACCGTGATGTAATATCGTAACCACAAAATCCCTTAAAAAGACGGGATTTTCAAAATAAAGGTCATGTTGACTCTCAGAAGTAGGAGAAGGAGAATCCTTCATCAAAACACTGCTGAGGTACCCCTGAGCAAGGTTCCAAACCCACAAATGCTCAGATAGGGCCCTGAGATGAACTGGTGACTCAGCCCAGGTGGGACCTGCCTTCTCGTGAGCCTGAAAGGAACAAAGCAGTTCTGGACCCTGAAGACTGGTCCTATATGAGCATCTCTTCCTTGCTCAAGGGCACCTCAGCAGTGCTCTACAATCAGAACACCTGTGTTTTGCCCCCACTGGGGCTTGAACCGAAAGCCCTTCACTTCTCAGCCCTTTCAAGTTTATTGAAAGTCCCAAAAACAGAAGCCACATTTTCCCCAGGAGTCTCCCCCGATTTCACTTAATTAAAAAAATAGCATAGAATCTGCTGCTTCTTGCTGTGTTTGCCAAAAATCAAGCTGGTAAAACAGCATTTTCTCATATTGTTGGTGGAATCGTTCTTATTGCTAATCAATAAACAGCAGCCTCCTCTCTTCAGAGCTAATGGCCCATCGATTTCAGTCTTCTCAAGCTTCAAAAACACCAGAGAAGTAATAATTCGTCCCGCCCTCCGCCCTGGAAGTTGGAGTCAGCCGCTGTCGTATATCTCAACACGAGCTCGGAGATTATCTGAGAGAGATTTTCCATGAAACTGAATTCAGTTTCGCCATCGTGCCAAGACTTCTAATGAGGAAAATATGTGCTGAGACACCCCCCCCAAAACCACCGCCACCCACCCAAATCGACACGGGTGATACCCGCAAATATGAAACAAGCTGTCAGAGATCACAAGGAAAACAAGCCGGGTCTCTTTTCCAGAGAATTGGCCCTTTGGAATCCAATCGTTCCAATTGAGTCCATAATGTGGGGATTAATGAAGCTTTTGGGTGTGTTGTCAGTCCCTCAGATAAACTGTACTCTTGGATCTGCTCCACCAGGACCGGCTTCGATAGCAGCGAGTAAATGTAGATGCTGGTGGAGCGTAGACAGTTGGCACCAGGCGGCAGAGGACAGGGATGGGGGGGGGGGGCTGTGGTTTTTCCTCTCGTGGATATATAATCACTTTAAGAGAAAGTTCAGTTTTGCTTCGATGCGCAATCATGTTTGTAATCCGTCGCTCCCTCTCTCTCGGTGTTTGATGTGGTGGCACCCTGGCATTGTCCTCTGTGTTGTGCCAGGGCGCAGGGGCGGACGGGGGGGTGACGGGACGGAGTCAGATGAAGGAACGGCACCGCTGCATTCATGTGGCGGGAGGCCACAGAAAAGTCCAAAGTCTGGATATAGATGACAGCCGCGCTGGCAGATCTGGGAATCCCATCAGGACGCAGGGAGGAATGTTGGAGAACGTTCCGTGATGACCTCTGCCAACTTTCTGGAAGGGGCAGCGAGACGCGGGACTGTCTCCATCAGAAACACCAAACATTTCGAATGATTTGATTCTCTTGGTTTACCTTCTGTCAAACGCATGCGTGTGATGTCAATGATAATGTGAAAAAGCGCGAAAACCCCAACGAATAACACATCAATGGAAATAAAGCACGTCTACGATCAATTGTCCGCTAATTCGCCGAAATTGAATTGGAACTTTTAAAACCCTAATAAAACCACAAAGACAAGGAAAAGTTGTAAAAGCCTCAGGGGCCCCAAAATCCAACCCTGGTGTGCAGAAAAGTTACTTTCACACAGTTTAGCCAAGCATCAAAGCTGAGCGCGTTGTTTTAGGAAAACGAACGCAATGCTACGCAAAATTACACGCAAAAAAGGTCACTGAGCATCAGTTTTGGGTCCAAGCAGCTGATCTTCCCTTTGTTTTGTCTTCTTCTATGATTTGCACAGTTTCCTGATTCAGTTGAAGACACGGAACAGGGCGGGCAGCATTCGTCCACTGGAAAGTGAGGTCGTCACATTAGCATTAGCAAATGGTTGTAACAGAGAAAGGAGAAGATTTATTGGGAGCTTTTCTGAATCGATCCCCTGCCCAGAGGCCGCATTGCTGGATTTTTATGGCGTGAATTCAGCCAACTCAAACACGGGAGAGCTGCGAGTAGATTTTTTGCCACGGCCCCTTACCACAGGTGTGCCTTAGAAAATGGACAAACTGGCTGATACGAGAGGTAAAGACAGGTTTAATTCATGAATTAAATCAGGAGTCTGTTTACTTTAGCATAAGATTGGCCAGTTCCGCTTCTGGCCTGATGAGGAGCAAACTTTGAGGCATGTTATGGGAAACACCTGTGTTTATCCAACAATTTCATGACAAAATGGCTGCTGCCTATGGTGACATCACTGTTGGATGTTATTACACGTGCAGCAAGCCACACATATCTCTCCTGGCTGTGTTTTTGTTGCAGAGGGACCATAAAACGCTGCATAATTTGGATTTCTGACATACTGGCTCGATTCCTGGAGGCCTTACTTAAGTCCAAAGTCCAGTTTCTTGAAAACAGAGGTTCTCAGCATAGCAGCGCCACATCAGGAGTGATGGTTTTCTTTTACCAAACATCAAACGGACGGCGCAGCATCGCCCGAACCGCCTCCTCTCTTTCGAAGGTGATCACAGTCTGTGGCGCTAGAGCTTCGTCCGTGGGTCTCCGGGGTCGCGGGGTCCCTCCCAGCTCATTTGTGGAGCAAACAAATGCCCATTCATCTTCTAAACCTCAACAGATTCACCTCAGAGTCATTTTTTTCTAAAACATGGACTTATGTAGGGACTGGATGGACCGGTTTGGCATCCAGGGACAATATTTATCATATAGCAACAGCTCACAGTTTAACTTCCACCCAACACTTGAAAAACAAAGTCATTTTCCCTGCGACGTCCATTTTCTGTCCTTTTTATTGTGCATTACGGAGCATTAAATTCATCTTCTGAAGCATCCAGAGCTTCATTACTCCCTCTGAGGCCAAACAGCTTTATGCTCCTGTTGGGGGAACAAAAGAAATGTCTCTCAAGCTTCCTGGAGGTCACGGATATAAAAATTAAAGTGGACTTCAGGTTGAGAACCAAAGAAAACACAACTTTCTGGAGAACCGTCCAATTAAAACAGCACTTTCACGTCTGTTTAGACTGAAATTTGTTTGACACTGCTCCTCCAACACCCATCAAATGGCATTAATATCACTGCTTTTTAATTGCTTCACACAGTCTCGGCTGAGTTTTGGACTCTGCACTATTCTTTTCAAAAGAAATATAATAACTGCCTTCCAAAAATATTGGAGACAACATTACTCTTTGGCAGCTTTAAAAGATTAAACGACTAGAAAGTTCAGTTGTAATCCAGTTCCCCCCCGGGTCTGGAGGTCGTTTAGCCCAGTCATCCTTTCTCATTTTCTCTGCTTTCAACGCTTGCGCAGATTTTCCTTTTTAACGTTTGGAATAATATATCAGCGATAAAGAGCTCTCCCGGCGCGCTCTTTTGCTCAACAGCAACGTGACACCATCGTGCTGTGTTTGGGGTTTAAGATAGAAAAATGTTCTGCTGGCTTTGAGGCGAAAACGGGAGATCAAAGCAAAGAGTCAAGGCAGGACAAGAAGACCAAAGCAATAGCAGGCAGTGGCTGCTATTGATCAATCACATTGAACAAAACTATCAGCTGTGTTCAATAACTGCAGAGAAGAGCTCGGCGCTGCAACAACAGGAAAAAGGTTCTGTTTGGATCGGTATCATTCAGCACTTGGAGAAAATAGAGAAAGTGGAAAAGTCCACCTGTACTCAGCTCAATGATAAATTCATAAAGCAAGTGTGAAGGAAATAAAGGGCAGAGATGAAAGATTGAAACAGATAGAGGAGGAAAAAGAGAGAGGGAAGAGAGAGAGAGACATAGAGAGAGAGAGAGAGGGAGGGAGGAGAGAGAGATGATTGATGGAGCCAAAAAGCCGATTTCTTGCTTCATCTGATCTGAATTACTATGCAATCAGCAGACACACCTCTACCTACCTTCACACACACACACACACACACACACACACACACACACACACACACACACACACACACACTGCAATCAACACACGGCTATCTCAGAGTATTATTGTGCAATCTTCATCCAGTTTAGTGATCAGCTGCTGTCATCAGCACATGGAGGATACGTATAGTCTCCACACACATACACACACGTGCGCAGTGTTACCTTCACTGTTCGCTAGATTGCAGACATATATCCAATTCCTGGAGGACTTGAAGGGTAATTCCAGGCTGGACCCAGAGTTTGTGTATGATTAGTATGTACCAAAGGTTCTGGAGTTGGTCCAGGTTGCTTCATGCTGATGCAACGCGACGGCCGCGGCAGCATACTAATCCACTGCATCTTTAAGCATCATCAGGCTGAATTTTCAGGAGTTTGCCGCAGGCATTGCAGACTTTTTGAACTTTGCCCTCTCATCTGGCCCACGTCAGAAGCACAGATACAAATGCCCACAGATCCCAGTGAGCAACGGTTGATCCGCTCTGACAAAACACTTTGAAAAAGCGACATTTTAACTCACCTACAAAGATTCACAAAGGAGGAAGTAGAAAAAAAACTGAAAAAGAGCTAAGGAGTTATTCAGAGGAGTTATTTAGTGCTTTGTTTGTCTGTGCGTGTGTGTGTGCAGACATGATTTAGTCAGTTTATCTGGACAACACCAGCAAAGGCGGCGGATGAGTGTGTTGTGGGTGTAATCTAATTGCATTCTAACAACAAAACACACTCTGATGTGCTGATGTGTAACAGAGGCCCTTCAGTGCCTGTGGACGTCAGGGCTGCATTAACCTCAGAGCGTAACATGGAAAAACTCTTTTTCTGTGATATTTATGCTCCGCGTGTTGATCAGAATCAAATTTACTGACCCGATCCACATCCGCTTCATAAGGCGACAAAGACTCGCGAAGCGCCGCTGCGTCGTGAAGGGGTGGACGAGGAGAAAGGTCTCAGAGCCGTGAGATATCGAGCATTTAGTAGATTGCGATAATACAAATGAGGCCAGATTCGAGTCGAGCCTTCTCCCCCAGCAAGGATCCACAAATCTGCTTGAGTGAGGAACAAGAGCACGGGCGTGGAAACATGCAGCTTCCCCGCCAGGGAATGACTTATGGTAATATAAAGGCTTCCTGGGAAAATGCATGCAAATGCACACGGGTGCCGTACAGGTATGAGTTATTAGCAACCTAACGTTAGCGAAACGTCGTCCTTTTTCCTTTTTTTTTGTTCTTTGCTGCGCGAGAGTTTGTTGCTTTGAATTATGACCCGTGTAGAACAATCCATCCAGGCCGGCTTTGTTCACCATCCTCGCTCCTCGTCCCGCCGCCTGCGTCCCCCTCCTTTCCGCCTTCCTCCCTCGCTCCGACTCATCCTTCATCTCTCCGCATTGCCTGATCGTCCTAATCAGTTATGATTTATGGTGACGCACACGTGCGACTCACCGGCCGGTGCGCGCGCGCCAATCGTTAATCAGATATTTTTCCCAAGGTGGGCTATCATAATTCCAAACAGAATCTCAAAATGATAAAAAAAAAAAAAAAGCTACACACACATGTAACGAGATGCTGTCTGATGAATTACTCCCCTTAAGCGATTTATGTGCACACACCCTCGTGCACAGACGCATCAGCAAACCTCTCTGATGTATCTAAAGGGGCTAAATTAATTTAAGGAGACAAGACACGCACACCTTGCCCCCGCCTAAATCGTTCTTGATGCGATGCGCGCTGTCTCGCTGTCATCTGATGGAAGAATGCTAAGTGGTAGCATACAAATGCAGTTCCTGCTTGATGGTCGCTAATGTAAAGTTGCAATCAGTGATGTTTTACCGTCATTTGCATAGAATGACCATCAGTTAAGAACACTTTCAAGTGTGGCTGATCAATGCCTGGATCTGCACAGCCAGCGTGGGGAGAGAGGGTTCAAAACCTCTCTCTGCCATCTGGGAAAATGATGAGGCCTCAGAGGAGCGCTGCGCTCCATTAAAGGGAGAGTTCACCCAATGATGGAAATTCATTTGTAACCGTCACTGTGTTGATGGAGGAGTGGGTGAAGCTTTCTAAAACCCTTCTGGAGTTCCCACTGCAACCTAATCCGATACAGCTGAAGTTAATTGTGACAGTTTCTTCAAACGTGAAAATAACACGCTGATGAAAAGGCCTCCAAACTGTTCCCGTGCAGCCGTCCGGGTGTGCATAAGCCGCCAGAATCAAAATTGGCTCAACAGGGCGTCATTTTTCAGTGCTGGGTTTCATGTTTGCATGTTATCTGCTCTATTTCTGCTGCGTGCAGCAATCAACAGTCAAATGTGGACGTTTAAAATGCAAAATGGCTCCAAATGGGGTCTATATGCTAATAAAGCAGCTGTATTTAATCAGTCTCCACTTTGATTGACAGTTCTGACTGTGTCAGCCTAGGGCAGAACCCTCTCTCCAACTTATGCATTTAGCAACATGTGTGCTGGTGTGCAGTGCGATAGCACGTTAGCACGGTGCAATACTTCCTGCACTCTGCAGGTGATGTTTGTGAAAAGTACTTACGCTCTAATTTATGGGTTTCCATTACGCTTAGAAATGTGCACAACCTAAATAGTGCAGTAAAAACTGCAAATGGAAACACCTGTATTTCAAAAAGCCTCAAACATCAGTCGGAGGTTTTGTCGCTCTCATTTGGAGGAATTTCACGTTTCGACAATATATCGCAAAAGTGCAAGAGAAACACTTGACGTAGGCAGTCACCTGGCCAGTTATCTAGGAGACAACAGGATGCCTCAGGACACAGACGAGGACACCGAATATTTTATTAGTGACAAGAAATATTAAGATTGTATTTACTTCTTCCTACTCCAATTTTTCATTTTTTCTTTATATATGAATGCAGTTTTTTCTTTTTCTCTTTTTTTCTCTTTTTTTAGCTGTTCAACATAATAATCAATCAATTTTTGGAGTATCTCATATTGACAAGGCAACCGCTGTCGATGTAGCTACAGTCGTACCAATAGGTTTTGAACGTTCTCTTTTTTCCTGAGATACGATTCCACGAGAAATCACCAAGCTCGTGCCTGAGACTCCCTCCAAGGGAAGCACGTACGGAGCGCAACTGTACGAAAGATCAGAAATGTTGCTTTTATTTTGAAAGCAACTGTAATGGAAACCAGGGAGCGTTGACATTTGATGGGGGGGTGGAGGGAGGGGTGGCAGGGACAGCGGGGAGAGCGAGTAGAATGATGAGAGGAGCCGTGTCCGCGGCAAGGACACCTCAACATACCAAGAGTAGGTGAGAAGGGATCGACACATCAGCCCAGCGATTAATAGTGTAGCTCCTGACAGCTATGTGGGGGGGGGGGGGGGGGGGGGGGGGTCCACATTATGCAGAGGAGAGCACTCTCAGTTCTGCCTCATTGCTTTGGCACGCAATCAAGATTTGCTTTTATTCGAGAAAGAAAATCTCTCTTTCCTTTCGCAGATGCAGGCAGTTGTGCATGCAGAGTGAAGGGGAAGAGAGAAGCCCGGAGGAACTGGGCAGGTTTTTACTCGGCGATGTGTGGCGCCGAGCTATTTTTTGGGGTGGGGGAGGGGGAGAAAATCACGTGGACTCCTGAAGAGAGGTCGGGTGTGTAAACACAGCAATATTGAATCCACAACACATAAACGTCATGTTTTATTCTCGAACAATACAGCGCAGCTTTGCAGAGGGAAAATGGAGGAGTGGATCCCACCGGCAATAATGGATTTCCATTTATCACATCAGAGGAGGACGCCGCTAGTTCTTGCTCCACAGTTTGGCTCTCACCCAACACAGAAGCAGGAAAAATGCAGTAATGGATGCGACTAAATGTGTTTACAGTGCAGTTTGAGCTGAAAACGTTGGCTATGCCAAATGATGCTGCTTCCTGTTTAGCCCCAAGCCCCGCGGATCCACAGGATCTACGCAACAGTTAAACTGATCTCGGGGCAAAAGGTGCCGCATCGTAAACACGACTCATCATTTTTAACGTCGCTTTTATGGTTCTGCCTTTCCTCCCATCATCTTACCCACATCCGGGGCCATCTCAACTGGCCTGAGCTGGAACAGTGTTTGTGACTGTGTGTGTGTGTGTGTGTGTGTGTGTGTGTGTGTGTGCTGAACTGGCTGATGACTTCATCTCTGTCTCATCAGTACACGTGTCTCGTAGCGTTCCCGTCAACTCCTTGCTGGTCTGACTTGATCATCCATGAGGCCTCTCTAAAGGACAACAGTTAAACGGTGGTGGCGGCGGCAGTGGCGGTGGTGGCCAGCTGTGTGCACGCCGCCTCGTCACCTGGTAAGAACATCTGATGGGAAGAGATCCAAAATATGTCAACTTGATCTGACCCCGTCCTTTTACAAAGGTGCTCATGTGCTATGGATCTTCAACACCATCAAAATAATAATAATAACATAGTCAAATGTGTTGGGTTTGTTTTGTTGTGGGGGGGGGGGGGGGGGGGTATTGTGTTGGGAGATTGTGGATCTAAGGCAGCGAGCTTCGGTGGTGTGGGGGGTCCACATTATCTGATGATGCTAGGTCATCTCGTAATTTAAAAAGCCGACATGCTATCTTCCTTCATATTGAGTATCTTTGACCATGGGTAGAGATTACTGCCATAACTAGTTCAGCTTTTGTGAGATGTGGGCCAACCAAAGCCCCGCCCCTGCATAAGAGCGGGACTGACTGTCCACCCAGGCAGAGAAGAGTAACTTCTCTTCTAAAGAAGAGGGGTTTAAGTGTCCCAGCTGTCAAAGAGGACAAGTCAAAGTTCTCAGTCTAGCTGTCTGGGGTACTGGTCAGGAGCAGGACCAGGCAGACCTTCAGGAGCCTTCAGGTTCTGGAGGAGGTGGCTGAACGCAGGTGGTCTGACTTTCCTGCTGAGCTAGATGGACGAGAGGATAAAATGATGCTATTAAATGTCCAGGTCAGCGTCTTGACTGTGCTATTTTACTCCCTCTGGCTATTTTGGGGAATCATACACTTCACTTCCATGGCTATGTTGATACCATCTATCTCAAATCTAAGCCTGGTGTGAATTTCTCCTCATTTTGGTGTGAATTTCTCCTCATTTTGGTGTGAATTTCTCCTCATTTTGGCTCACACAGCCAGGAGACGAGTTCTCCTTTTTCTCTATATTTAATGAATATCACCCTGCTGAAAACGGCATCCGCCCTGATTGTGTGATTTAATTTTTTTCAGCTTTGGAGAATTTGTTTCTGCTTTTCCCCAGTGAATATGAGTCAGTCCAGCAAAGATGACCTCTGACAGCCAGCAGAGTGGTATTTAAAGGGTTACACACAGTGGCACATGGGAAAACGTCTGCAGAACTCAGACGCTCCCTCAGTGGTGTCCCCATAAGAAGTCTGGTCTTCAGGGTCACAAAGGTTCATCTCTGGAAGAGTCAGACGGAGCGTCTGACAGGAAGAACACAGAAGGGAAAAGGGCGAAACCTCATCAAAAAGAGGGAAAACGATGTCGTGCTTAAAAACAGTTTTATGAAGAGAAGAAGCAGAGAAGAGCAGGGTGGAGAACGCCGCCACGGCCTTTTTTCCTGAAAACAAAAACTCCCAAAGAAAAATGAGCGACTCCACCACAGAGGAGCTGATTGGTCGCTCAGGATTTGAACTGCCGGTCAAAACAACAACACTAGCTACACATGCGTGCGTGCGTGCCTGCTGAGCCCGGCACGCTCAGAACAGTTATTCTGAGCAATGATGTCTTTAGCAGCGTGGCGGCGTCTTGGGTCGCACGGCTGGCTCTGTGGCCGGGAACGGCTCTGAAAACCACAATTATGATAGTAACTAGCTGATGCCTGGGAACAGCATCAGCTAGTCCCGACGGCGGCTGAGAGTTTAGCGTAACTGACCGATTAGCGTCACCGGTACTCTACAGACACACACAAGGGCGAAAGCTTTGTGAAGAGCGGTCAAGAGCAGCTCCCATAACTTAATATGGGTGACTAAGATTTGTGAATCCTCCAAGGTGTGTTGGCATTTTTTAAATTATTGTTCAGTCTCTCTCTGTAACTTGTGGCTAAGCTAATTTGCAACAACAGATGTGTCGAATGGAACCCACTTTAGCCACTCACGATTCACGAAAAAAACTATCTTGGTTCTTTACTTTTTTAATCACTTTGCCCGAGAGCCTTTACAAGCTAAACTGCCTCAATGTCCTTGAGCCAGGCATCTTTGTTCCATCTGTTTTGCTGCGTTGTTTTACAGCGTAAATATCAGCGTCAATAAAAGTGAAGATCTCGGGCATTCTGTTAAAAACATAACATAATGACAAACGACACACTCCAAACACCCTGTAATGGTGTGCGTGTGTGTGTGTGTGTGTGTGTGTTCATGATGAGGAAGGTTTATCTTTTTTGTTGTTCTTATGCACTGTCGGTTTACTTTGTGGTTGTTATTTTAGGACTATGTGAACCGTGCGCACACACACACACACACACACACACACACACACACACACATTTATTTCTATCTTTAACTGGATTTCAGAGACAAAATGCATTCCTCAGCCCCTTATCCCTAACCATCAGTGTTAAATGCCAACCCCCCACCCCCTACCCATTAGCTGAACCCATTTCTAACCTTAAGACCGACTCTGAACACTCAAACTAACCTTTGACATTGTGAGGACCAGACAAAACATCCTCACGAGTGAAATGTGAGGACACAGTGTCCTCACTATGTATCTAGTATGAGAAACCACACACACTCGCTGGCACTAAGCTCAAACAAACCCACAATGGTCCAGCCCTTCACAAGCCAGCCAAGATGAACTGACCACTCTGACATCCGTCTGGACAGCCATCAGCACAAACACGTGAGGACAGGATGGAAACGCTGGACATCTTTGTTGTAACACAGCACGCCTGCCATCTTCTCAAGGTGACCTTTCAAGACTTGTTATTGAATCCTTTCAGTCTACCTGGAAAATCAGCGTCGCCTTTGTGAACGCGTAAAAACATGAAAGCCAGGAGTGGTGAAAGGACTCGAGGTTGAATGAGAAGCAGTCTCTCATCCTTGTTTTTATCATAAGAGTGCTGAAAAGGATTTTCTTAGTTATTGAGTTGACATGCCACACCCTCTCACACACACACACACACACACACACACACACACACCCTGCCCAGGGCCCCAGCTAAAAGCAGAGGGGACTGTTTCCTGTCTGTCCAACCACACCCAGACTGACAGAGGGAACAAGTACAGGACACTTTGGCAAATATAGTTCATTTATGTCCCCAACATGACATTTTTGTTTGTTTTAGTTTGCAATAAGACAGCGCAGTTTTGCGGTTGAACAGTGAGTCAGAGTCTCTCTGGTAACCACTCACGGTGCTCCACATGTACTCTATTCAATATTTAAAGGTTCGATATGAGGAGCAAGACTGTGAGATGGTGATTCAATCCACTATTTTTCTTATGTCGTGTTGCAATTGTGACCATAAATGTTACTGTTAATGGGGAAAATGCTTGATGTATCACTAAAATAAGACTTGTTACCATCAGAGTGATGCACAGCTTCCATTTTGAATGTCAAAAGTTGGGAATTAATTAGATTTACGGTGATCTTTATGCTGATGATGCATAAGTTTACATCTCTACCTGGCTGACCTCAGGACAATATGTCCTCCCATACGAGCTGGGTTCTGCTCAAGGTTTGGTCCTGTTAAAAGTGAATTTTTCCTCCCTACAGCTGCTTTAGTAGATGCTCCAGAGCATTCAGGCTCAGTAAAGCTATTGAGACAATGACTTATACGTGAAACTAAACTGGACTTATTTTTATGGATGTTTGGTGTCAGTATTGATCTGTCTCTATTGATTAATGTGTTCTTAATGACATAAAAAAGTAAGTTATTGTTCTACACACAACGGAGGGTCGCAATACATACGCGCGCGTGTGTGTGTGTGTGTGTGTGTGTGTGTGTGTGTGTGTGTGTGTGTGTGTCCTCGGAAGTGCAGTAGGAGAGAAAACGTAGTCAGGTATAAAATTGCCTTCACAGGCTGGTTGCTCATATTCACTCCACCAAACTCGTCTAATACACACACACACACACACACACACACACTCTTCAGTTCCACAGACTGAGATCTATTTTAGCAGCCAGCCATAAGCGAACGGGCAAGGACTCAAATTGAAACTTGTCCATTTATGAATCAAATTTGTTCCGCATATACATTTTCCATAGTGGGTGGGGGCAGCGTCAGTTGGTATTTAGATAAGTCCGCACATGTGTGTTTGTGTTTCTGGTCTTGTGTGTGTGTGTGTGTGTTCTATGAATCCTTCCCTTCTTCTCTGTATTTGGTGTCTTTGTGGAAGGGTGATCTAATTGGTCCAGAAGTGCTGACTTTGAGATTAACTAGAAAATGGTAACCATGACAACTGATACAATACAATAAGGGAATGGAAGCTGAAACTTTTTAAGTTTAATGAGACAAATATAAAACCACGCTCTGTCATTTGACCGTGATCATCTCAATCCAAAAGTAGACCGTTTAAATCAATTAGCAAAATGGGTTATTTAAAAAGTTCACTCATTCCTAAGCATACTTCACAAAAAAGTAAATCAGGTCAATATCAAGGCTATATTAGGAATGTCAGAGAGCAGCTTTATATAATATCCTTCTATAGAGTCTATATAGGCTTCACTTGTGCATGTTTTGACTACACTACACATCTAAACAAGATGACAAAATGTAACTTTACGTTGCCTCAAAATTATATTTAAAAACTAAATTCTAAAAAACTTTGGTTTGGAAGAGAAGCAGGCAGGAAAACTGTTGTAACTAATGAAACTGAGATTGAAAAACAGGAAGAAGGGAAGGAATAAAAGAAGACAAACAGTTTTATAAATAAACACTCCCTCATTTCTCCTCTGCAAATCGAGGGGAAAAAGAAGTGAGGCGAGCAAACCCCCCCCCCCCCCCCAAAACGGTGAGATGGAAAATGTGAGGAGCGGGGCTGTGGCTGCCTGCTGGTTTCACCAGTACAACCAGAGGCGGGCAGGGGGCGGGGGGGGGGGGGGTAAGCTGTGACGGGCTGTCACGGCTGTCGTCGGACGGATATGTCGGAGAGATTGATGACATCAGTGGAGGCGGGACATGATAAACGCCGTCACTGATAGTTTGAGATTTTTTGAATCGGAACCCAAGACGACGCCGGCGAAGAGAACAACGATCGGCTCGTGTTTGGCCCAAGACACAAAAGGTTCTGGGAAGCAGAACTCTAGCTTGTGCTTCATTCGAAAACCTTTAAACATCAATTTCTTCATAGTTAGTATTGTTCAAGAGTGGACCGTGTTGGAGGAGTCATGACCCCATGACCTTCCCGGGCAGGTCCGCATCCTGGAGCCAGAACTAGGGACCCAGACCCAGATAACCGAATAAAGGCAACCTGACCAACTCTGAGCTCTTATTCATGATGAGTTCCTGTAACACGGCTCCGTCACGCACGGCCGCGTCACGTGTCGCCTGTTCTTTGCCAGCTCGGGGGTGTCGATTGGAAAAGTCAACAGGCTCCCACGCACGTAACGTCAAATTAAATAAAAGCCCGGGTATACCAATATTCCCCGTCACCATGACGCCCACGTGATGGTTAATCTTTGGAACGAATGACTTTCACAGGAAAATAAAAAAATCCCTTCAATGCTCGACCATTCAGCCGGTCCGTCACCACGAATAAACACAATATTCATGCGCTCAGAGGTAACGCTTCGCCAGAAAACGGGCTGCCAGCTCCCCTCTCCTTCTGAGCGGGACTTTACGCCCCCAACGCGGCGGAAAATATAGACCATCCCATTCGGTGGCGGTGGAAATCAACAGCACGGTTTGGGTTGGCATTGAACGGGAGTTTATTTACAGTACATTCATCACGACTGTCAGGCCCGTTCTCACAGAGAGCAGGTAACAGACTAAAATGGAACAAGAAGGGGCCTGAGGAGCCCCTGCTGCAGCTAAACTACTCACATTAGACTCAGGGGCCCGAAATCTGAAAAAGAAAATGGACCAAAGCTCCGAAACGTTCGTGGGAGTCCGAACAGTAAAGACAAGAAAGTCAGAGTATCTGATTTGAATTGACAGCCAGAAGTCCCAACCAGTGTTGAAGCAGTCTAACAATCATTCCTAACTGGATTATTCTAACACAATTACCGGGTGGATGTGAGACGCCAGAATCCCCGCTACTAGCTGCAGGTGGGGATCGCGAGAAGAACTGACATGCAACCAGAGAACGCTACATTATGGTCTGCTTGGCAATTACCAGTCAACATATAGAGCTTTAGATATGCTCTCAGTATAGCATGATAGATAGATAGCATGTTGTGGATGCTAACATCGGTTAGAACAGCGGCGAGATGCAGGGAACCTGTTTGATCCGAAGCCAGATGCTCTTCAACGTTTCTTCCTCTCATTTATTCTACTTCTTTCTTGTTACACTATGAATAATAAATGATCAGTCACTCTGCAGGAAGGGATTTACAGCATTGTGTTGATGATTAGTGAATTTCCTCACAGCAGATGTGTATAATTTTGTGCATAAATTTTGCAAAACGATTTCCCTCGTGTTTTACTGCAGTCAGACACACACTACATAATATTCCAATGCATATATAAATAGAATAAAATAACCAAATTAACTGTAAATACCAAAGAAGAGTGGTTCAGGCTTTAATACTATAGCAAATACAGAGGCGTGTATCTTTAATTACTCCTGAATAGCATGCAATTGATCAAGATGAAATGTATTAATTATAGTTCAACAGCAGTTGCAACTTAAGGGAAAATTAAATATGATACTCTTCATCGATTCGCAGCCTGTACAGAGTAAAACCAGAGGTCCATTTATCTCCTCCGAGGAATAAACTGAATGCTTTACTCCTGAGACCACATTTATTTTAAATAGCCGCAACAGAACCTGTAAACCTTCATAAACTCCACCGACTGGTGCAGAAAGTTCTGCATCAGCCGCCTGGTGCAGGAAGGAAAAATTATTTTCCCCCAAAGTTTGAGTCTCTCATCGTTTCACATTTACATTTTGCTGGAAGGGAATGCACTTTAGATTAACTGTCTGAGCACGCAGGGCCGGTGGTTGATTTACAGCACCGTTGGAGTAACCCATAAGAGTCATTAGACTCCGCGAGTCCTCTGCGTGGACATAATGACCAAGGCCATTTTGTAAGAGGCTCCCTGCGGGGCAGTGGCTTTTCCCTCAGTGTGTTATCTTATTCCAAAAAATGCAACAGCTCCAAGCTGTCAGCGGTCTGAAGAGCAATGTGGCAAAGTGAAAAATGACCCCATGAATCATCCCATTAGACGTGAAAGGTTGGTCTAAAAACGTTCAGTTGCATCAGGGGATCGGTGTCACGATCAGCCGAATCGTTCTGTAAGAGTCGCACCTCCCGCTGCACGCCACCATCCCAGCCGTCTCCGGTGCTACGCTGGCTCCGCAGATCCTCTCCCCTCCACGAGGCCTGATCTGCGAGAGCTCCTCAAAGATATCATTGTGACATTTGCCTGCAGCTTCAAATCTGCCTCAAAAGCTGAAGCTAAGGTCAGGAGTAACACACTGAGTAGCATAATAACTAACATTTATACACTTGTCCACTGGATGGTTTTAATATGGTTACAAAGTCAGCCATTATTGCTACTTGGTTATTGCTACAGGGGGATTTCTAACTTTCCCATCTTTAGCTTCGTAAAAAGTAAAGATTATTATACCACTGCCCCCTAGTGGTTTGGATGAGATGACAGTAAATAGGCTTATGTAACTGAATACTGTAGATATGTCTCATCTTTTTGCTGCCTCACCGTTTGAGCTCTCCTGATTTTGTGAACTGCTCGATAAACTCCCAGCTTTTTGTGGAGAAACCAAAAGCAGCGTGACTGCAACACGGAAGAAGGTGTCACGGTAGCCTGGCCTAGCTGTACTTATCTTTCACGAACATCATCTAAATTTGTCAGCAAAGTGTCATTAGAGGGGACGCACGCTGCAACGAGACGAGGGAGAAAAATCAACCCCACGTGTAAAAATAGACACGACGCAACGGTGCTGGTACAGGCTGATTTGGAATCATCAGTGGGAGTCTCCGATTCTCTCTCTTCGGAAAGGAAGCTGATATAGAGAGGAAAAAAATCTCTGCACATCGTATACAAGACGGTGGCTAAGATCAGACATGGCAGCTCTGATTTGAACTGACTCTGTTGTTGATAAGATGTTTCTCTCCTGCGATAAAGCACGGACAAGCACAACTTTTAAGATTCATTCCCTCCATTAATCACGCTGATTTTAGCTCTTAGCGCCCATCACAAGGGAGCCGTGTTCCTTTCTTTCCCATTTGAGTCACATCAGCTCCCAGATAAAGCAAATATGGAATAAACCTCCTATCAGAACGTCTCAGTTATAAAAAATAAACTGCGGGTTTAGAAGGAGGAAGTATAGGTTGTGAGTTTTTTTCCTGTGGTGAAATAACGAGGTTTCTCCATTGCATTTAATCCACATTGAAAAGGTTGTTTTGCCACTTTGAATCTATTTAAAGCAGCCATACTGTGCGATGTGGGAACATGTCTAGGTAATTATTAAGCTAACTAATGAAGCAAAGTCTGCCATCTTTGTCTCTGCACATCATCTGAAACACAGAAAACCTTTGAAAGGCTCTGCTGGCATATCTCAGACCCGTAATAACAGGTTTTCTGACACCAGTTGACTTTTATTCCCGCGTGAGGTTCGTGGCAACGAATAAGTGAAAGGTTGAAGAAGTTGAAAGGTAGAAAAACAGCTAATGTGGAAAACGTAGGTGTGCCTCTCTCGGTGAGTCAGCAGTCACCGCGTCCAACCTGGCGTTTAGTTCTTCCTGTTACCACTGCCTCATCAAATGATGAAATTGAGACGTACAAAACAGAGTTTAGAGGAAAAATCCAAGAAGAAAAAATTAAAAAAGCAAACAAACAGAGATAGGTATCATCCTGACTACCACAAAAAAAAATTGTCACATTACATTTTTTCTTTAAAATTCCCCATTCTTTGTAAGGTAACTGGAAAACTGAAAACAATTTTTTGGGGAAAAAAAGTTTTTATTTTTATGACATCATGTGTCCACTGCAGTGGACTCCATACATGTGAAAAGAAACCTTGATGGTGACTAGTTAGTCCCAGAATAAATGTTAAAAAGGCAACGAATGAGTTTGACTTCCTCCAAAACGAGGAAGTGACACCTCCAAAGCCCCACCCCTTTACATTTGGTATCATTGAAGTGCCCTAGAACTCCTCTGTACAGAGCAAAAGGAGTGAATGCAGTAGTATGCTGTGGCTAGGAGATATCCATTGTCCAAAATGTCCTCCACCGAGGACAGATGTGAACTACTGGTAGACAGGAGGCTACAATGACTTTTTTTGCAGTCCAGTGAAACCTGCACTGCACAGTTGGTGATGGATCCAGCGGCGCCTTTGCCCAGAGGCTACTCTACTGCCTTTGTTAGCAAAAACACCTCTAGCTACTGAAGGGCATTGTCTCAAATAAAAACCACCAAAAGCTCTTCGTCTTTCTCCCAGTGACCTAATTAAGGGTGCCCTGTGAACGTGAGAGCCTCATGCAGCGGCGTGCTTCTCAAACCCAGCTAACATTATTTATGTCGTTCTGTCCCCCCGCGGCGTCGCTGTCAACCCTTCTTGAAGGCTTTTCTATAGCGGCCATCATATAAACATATTTGCTGCCCAAGCAGATTAAAATCACCCAACTGTGTTTCTTCCTTCATTTATCCTGACTTCATATTTTCTGGGTCTCCCAAACACACACACACACACACACACACACACACACACACACACACACACACACACACACACACACACACACACACACACACAAAAACCTCTGGATGCTAAACAGGATATTCATGAAAGATGGAAGAGATGTAGATCAGAGGACAGAAGCTAACTGAGAGTGTCTCCCTTAATGGATCACCAAACGCGCTTGTTCCTCCAGGTGGATAATCATTTATGATGCATTTGCTGATTGAGCCTTGGATCATGCTGGGACAGGCCTCCTCTGCCCTCTGGTTAAAAACGCAATACAGAGAAGTTAATAAATGCATGCACCTCTGATCTTCCAAGGACAGATGACATCAAATTTGGATAAGTGCATGTAAAAATGCCCGAGGATATGAGTTATGAGTTTGGACAGGATTTGGAGCCTTATCTTGACGTGCCATCTATTTTGAGATCCTGAAGCTTGATGTATATTTAAAGTGATTGTTGAAATAAAAAATACAATGGAGGATGGAGCGGCATTAGCATAGTCGCTTCATAGCAACAAGGTTCTGGTTTCCCTTCAGGAAAATGGCACGCCACTCTACTATACTGGTTTTCTGACTAATAATAGGACCACAGCCTCAATGGGACTGGTCATCATAGCGACGCTGAACTGAACAGTAAAAAAATGCTCTTGAACGCATCATATGTGCATTCAGTGGAAGAAAGCGGCACAGAGAAAACAGGTGTTCTTGATTCCTGGTGTGGGGCCTCAAACAACCAGGGTGTGTCTTTATCGTGGCCGGGATGGACCGCCTGTGGGTTTTCACTGCTCTGTACCAAAAACCAGCGGAACCATGCAGCAGAGCAGAGCAGAGCAGAGCAGAGTAGAGTAGAGCAGAGTAGTGTAGTGTAGCATAGAGCAGAGTAGAGTAGAGTAGAGCAGAGCAGAGCAGAGTAGAGTAGAGTAGAGCAGAGTAGAGTAGCATAGAGCAGAGCAGAGCAGAGTAGAGCAGAGCAGCGCAGAGCAGAGCAGAGCAGAGCAGAGCAGAGCAGAATAGAATAGAGTAGCATAGAGCAGACCAGAGTAGAGTAGAGTAGAGTAGCATAGAGCAGAGCAGAGTAGAGTAGAGTAGAGTACAGTACAGTACAGTACGGTACAGTAGAGAAGGTTGTGGAAAACACCAATTGTTAGCATGTTTGTGTGGGTTTCAGCTCCATTCCTTCCCATCACCAAAAACACAAATGCTTCCAAGACCCTGATAATGAATAAAGTGGTGATAGATCGATGGTTTGATGGACCCAAGATGAAAATCAAACTATTACAATTGAATAAATACATTTTAAAAATCCAGTGAATACAAAAGGCCAAGGCAGGCTGATTGCAGCATGGTGGCCCTCATATGTGGCAGGAGATGCCGAAGCATCTGCTTCCAAAGCAGCAGACCGCTGCCTCAGGCTGTGGGAATTAAACTCTCCCACCTGATGGAAAGGTTTGGATGTTTATTTATTTATCAGTTTGCTTTCGCCACATTGTCCACAGCCGCGTTCTCTTTAGCTCAGCTTGAATCACCTTGATCTATATAATCAGTCCTAACACAAGTAGTAAAATAATTCCAGGTCTGAACTGGGCACGGAAGCCACTTTTCAAATTAACCTCCCGCAACATCGTTCCCAGTAACATGCTGGTGTTGGTTAATGCGAGTTTGGTCCCCGTGTCTTCAAACTGAGCAGATTCTCTAAATATAGCTGCCGGGCGCTGACCTTTTCCTCACTGCTAAAATTAAAATACAGAACAATGCGGGCACATCTCTGGACAAAGCGCTTCTTTAAGAAGCCTTTAAGAAACGGCGGAGATGTTGTGATGGAAACTGATCATCACTGCTGCTGCATCCGGCACCAAAATGTGCTCCAGCTCTGTCACAGACATGAACTGACCACACAGTTCAGCTTGAAAGAGATTTTAAATAAGCACTCTGATTATTATATTATAGGGGGGGAATATCCAAAAACATTGTATTTATTTGTTGCTTACCTTCACCAATGATCAAATGTAATTGATTGGTTCAGATTTGGCACCATTTACAGAGGAAACTGATCAACCAATGATGCTAAATAGTGCGCGACTGGTGGTATTTGATGGTTCTACACCAGGGCCAGGTCCATAGGGCATAGTTGCATATTAATAACACAAGATAAATGCATTAAAACGGCAATATCTGATATAAGACTGATTGACACAACTACGAAAGAAGTGTTGTTATTATCACAATGACTTACTGGGATGGCGGTTGCTGGAGGATTTGTGGATTGAGGCCCAACCAAATTTGAAAGTGGGCTGGAAGGAGAGATGCTGACCATTTCCAGAGGATTGCCGAGATGCCCTTGAGCAGGGCACAAAAACCCCTACCTCAGTGCCGACACACGTTTTGCATATGCTGTATGTATGTTTAAAAACGTGTGCGTAGAGTGTAATAAACAGTCTGTCTATGTCTATGTAATATTAATGGTGCTACGTTTCTGTCTATTTGGTTCTTGAACAGTCTCTTTAGTTGCACTTTTCAATGAATTTATCACCGAAAAAGTGCAACTGAAACTCTTTAAATGGTCTTTACACTACAATAGTTGAATTGAAACTTCCACTTCTGGGAAGCGCTACAGCGCATATTTGCATACTATTTCAATGGTTTCCAATCAAACCACGAGGGGGGGTGGATGGGGTGGGGGCTCGGTCCCCCGAGTAGCTGGATCCGCCAGTGGTTTTAAAGCGTCGGCGTTTGTATTTAGTGTCGGCCGACTTCAGGTTTGGCGTAAATAATGCCGATTAGGGTGCGTGTCCCTTTAAGAGCCAGTCTTCGGGTGGCTTCTTCTCGATATTAATAGAGCTGCTGTGTCTTCCTCCTCTGACGTAATGCCCGCAGAGAGACAGGAGAGGTCCTGTCACAGACGGGCGATAACAAAAGTCTGAACCAAAAAAGAAAATAAGAATATATACATATGTATATACTGATAACTAGCTGCTCCTTTCTGGGTCGCCGCGGCCAGCAGAACCAGGGCGGCCGAATAACACATGTAAGCTCGGAGCGTGAACGCACCAGAGCCGGCCGAACTCACTTATCAGTCGGTGTCAGTGTCGCCGCGAAGCCTTAACGTCTCTCTTTTCCCTCCCAGACCAAAGAAAACAGCCAAGACACAGTCACCCCGTCCGACATCATCAACAAACTAAAGTCCCCACAAAGAGACGAGGCAGCCAGCCGCCCAGCCAGCCAGCCTGCCTGCCTGCCAGCCATCCAGCCACCATCTTTAACAGGCTGCTGGAAGAGACACACACAGAGAAAGAGAGGCTAATGTGTTGTGATCAACAGGTAAGCGGCTCCATTAAAAAACGCACATCATGGTGGCTCAGCCCCCGCTGACATGGAGGTGTCGACGGCGAGAAAGCGCGTTCTCGGGTAAGAAAAGAGGAGGAGGAGGAGGGGGACGAGATTTGGTCGCCCCCGGAGGAAGCCATCCGGGGCTATCAGTGGTGTGTTTAGGAGACAAACTAGTGCTCAGTGGAGGGTTAGCCTTTTTTTTTTATTTTTTTTTGTTAAATTATTTTTACGACGAGCAGCGGTCGGTTTGCGTCTTATGTAACTAACGGCCCGGGCGAGCGTCGGGAAGGAGAGAGGGATCTGCTGAATGAGGGGGAGGAAAAGAGCAGCGGCGCTTTCACTTCACATGGCCGTTTACGTTTTAGGGTTAGGACACCCAAACGCAACACTAATAGAAATTTGGGGTGCTACTGCGGAAGGCTACTGCTGAGTGCTGCAGCCAAACGGGACGCGGAGTCGCCTCAAGTAGGTTCACAACTTTTATTTCACGCTTCTCTTTGATTCCGTTTTATTTTTTTAATTTATATGTCGGGTGTTTACCGAGAAGCAGCATCCTGGTCGAGCCCGCGATACGAGCTGGGGATGGTTTGTGTGACTTGCACCGTCCGCCAGCCTCCTTGCGTTCATTGATAACTTTCTTCATCGCTGCAAACTTCAAGTTCGCCTTCGCGGCTCTCCCCCTCCTCACAATGACGGCCGCCCGCCGCACAGGCGAGCGGATGCCCGCACTGTTTTGGTGTGGAAACGGCGCAAATGGAGGTCGCTATCTTCATCAAGTGCTTTATAACCCCCGTTGGCGCTGTTTTTCCCCCTCTTCTCTGCTTTCTTGTGGCACCTCATTGTTCGGAAGTGCGCATGGTGGATGTGAATGTGTCGTAAAGGCTCCTCAAAAGGGCAACAAGTCCTCAACGGGGAGGATGGGTATTTCTTTTTCACTGTTGCAGGAACTTCAGGAGTTGCATTTCCCCATCAACTTTGAGAAAGTTGCCCCCCCCCCCCACCCCCCACCACCACCACCTCTCCCCCAGTTGTAAGAAACTGTGATGTTCCTTTGAGATAAGGGAGCCGGGTAGGCATGACAACTCTGTGGGGAGAGCAGAGTATGTGAAGTCAGTACAATGAGGTGCACACTGCAAGGAAGCCCCCCCCCCCCCTTTTTAAACACACTCCTTCACAAGATCGCCAAATGTGGCCCCCCGAAAAGAGCCGCTCCACAGCCAGATGGACTTTTATTCGGCAGATAAACTCTGTCAGTGCGATAAAAAGCGGAGCGGGCTTTGGGAGGCGACCCCCGCGCTCCTCGGCCCCTTTTCTCCGTCCACTTTTCTGTTTTATGAAGCAGCTAATTTGTTGATAACCCGGCAAATCGGCGCCGCTGCTGCATCTCTGTTACGCCGCCGTTCCACACAACAGCCCTCTTTAAAAGTTTTGCGTGATGGATAAAAAGGGGTTATGCTCACGAGAACTTGCGGCCCGCGACCCGAAAATGTAGCCCCAGGACACAGAGTTGGAAAGCAGCGACTTCCAAACTCCAACCTGAAGCTCCCAGCTTAAAGGAGAGGTTTGGAATATTTGCGCCACATTTAAAAGGGAGCACCCAGACAATTTGTGGCCTCTGAAATGTCCTCTTTTAAAGACAACTGTCGTGTGTATATGTCTTTCTGTGAGCTGTGGAGGTGTACCTCGCAGCCTTGGAACACATTGGGCATTTTTAACTTTAAAAGATCGTTTAGATCCTCTGCTCCCACAGCCGCAGCTAGCGCGGGCCCTCGCTTTGAAACCGTTTTGCTAACATTTAACGAGCGCCGCTTAAAATGTGTGGAAGCAATTAGATCCAGCGTTGTATCAATGTGCAGCTTTTAAAAACCCTCCTCTTTCCAGACACTGGATATTATTGTATCTCACGGCCTTGTTCGTAGCTGCTATTAAACGTCAAAACAGTTGACGACTTCCTAAAGAGAACCTCTGCTTGTAAAACTCTTTCCCGTATGTGTGTGAGGGAGACGGGGAGTGGGAGAGAGACTACAGCAGTGTGTGTGCACGTGCATGTGTGTGTGTGTGTGAAGAGACGGCTGTTTCGTACTCATATGGCTGCAATATGTGCAGCCTCTGTGGTGGGACTGGGAAGAGAGAAAGTTTCTGGAAAGGCGGAATGAGAGGGAGGGAAGTCAGAAACGTCCTGTTCAACTAGCTGGAATGTGTCTCCTGCCTTTATATTGACGGCCTGATGTTCTGTAAGACACCAGGAACAACTGTTGGGAATGCTGCGGCCTGCCGCGCTTTCGGGGCTCCGCTCGGCTCAAAGGCGGCGGCGCCGCCGTGGGCCCGACGGGGAAGCGTTTCATTTGCTCACGACGATCGAGGAAGTCCTGATTCACCAAGCGCTTGCTAATTGTCGTTAGATGCTGAAACTGGAATTAAAGTGGAATGAAGTAATGAAACTATCCCAATTAACATTATTCTGCTTCAAAATAGATCAATAAACATGCTAAAATATCGTCCTTGACACGGACCCTCCTCTACACATGTGTTATAACGCTATGCACATGTTATTATTGTTCAAGCGCCTCGTTTTAACCCGTTAGCCGGACTCCCCGTCACATTCAAGCACACTCAAAACTCCCGTAATCCAAATCCTGGGGGGGGGTTTAACACCAGTTGCGTTGAAACTTGTGACAGAAGCGTCTGACTCTTTCAGAGCTCCTGATTAAGCAACAAAGCCTGAGAGGAACAGATTTCTCCTTCAGGGATTTTGAGGCGGTATCAATCTTTTTCCATGCTCAAGTATAAATCAGCCTGTGCAAATTGGAGTGAATTGTCTTTTTAGAATCCCATCTTCACAGACTTTAAATGAAAAAGAACGACTATTTGCCAAGGGTATTTTATTTAAAGAAAATAAAATAATAGAGCTCTCTGGCGTCCCGACTGTCTTGGCCCCAGCATCTCCAACTTGCAGTTTTCTTTATTGCTAGTCTTTTGTTTAGCCCGTATCCCAAGGACACAACCGTTTCTGTCCTATTAAACTGTCTGGCTGCGTTGTTCTGCTTCCTCCTTTGCTCCGTATTAGCCGCTCGTAACGCCAGTGATGCTGGGATCCGACTTAATTCTCCTGCTGCCCTTTTACTGGAAATCGCTCTGGAAAAAGTTGATGCTAAATGGCCGCCATGTCATCCCCGCTCGGTCTGCGGTTAGCGCAGCTTTGTTTAGGCTCGACTTTGTCTTTAATGTCTTTGCTCTTATTTTAGGTTTGCGTTGCAGACGGCCTGCTTCAGATCACCAGCACATGGTCTTGGTTTAGGCTGCAGCGACTCCCATTTTCCCTCCGCTTTTGCGATGTTTTTGATTATTTTTGATTTTAAATACCAGACAATTTGATTTGAGAGGACATTAAGAAGTCTTCAGCGGTTATCCGTGGCGGCTGTGAGCTGAACGTGACGACCCGCGTCGGTTCAGAGCGCTAAAATGCCCAGTGAACGATGTCAAATGGTTCTAATTGACGCCTCAAAGCGTCCTGGAAACCTCCCGCTCGAAGCGTGGCCTCACGAGTCGCCCGCTCCGACCGTTTTGACTCACCCTCGCACCTCCTGACGTTTGGGTTATCAATCACTGCTGGCGAGTTCAGACGATTTGTCCCGAGGCTGCGTTCAATTAACCTCCCGATAAATCAGGCGCTAATTGGAAGTGAATTTGAGCTCAGTCGCGGTTTCCAACGGGGAAGGGGGTGGGGGGGTTATCAGGCGGCCAATTTTTCACGTTTGATTCGATTCACCTGAGCGTGCGTGTCGCTCCTGTGCACGTTCCCCGGCGTTTGAAAGGCAGGAAGCATAAAGGGCTGAAATATGGAGGAGCGCACGTCATTAGCAGAAAAATGTACGTTCCTGTAAACACTTCAGTAGCTGTTATGAAACAAAGCAGACAGCTTGTTTGGTCTTGAAAGCCTGATCAGATTTGTGCGAATTAAACAAACGTACATGTGTTTTAAATGTTTGCGTCGCGGAGAGCGTAACGGGGACCATCTGGAGCGCCCCCGCCCCGCCATTTATCGAAGCAAAGACGGGGAAATCTGCATGCCATCCATTTGATTGATTGGAATCTGGACTCTGTCAGGATCTCGCAGCCTGTTTACACTCTTCAAGAAGCAAATGTGATTCATCTCCAGCAATCTCAGCCTTCGCTCTGGTTTTATTTACCGGAGGGGGTGCAGATTTGAATAGAGCCGCAGGTTTTTTTTTGTCGAAATACACTCGTACCAGCAGCGTCACTTATCTGTTCTCACCCTGTCTGTCTGATGGCTATCATGAGTCGAGGCTGAACTGACTCATTGATTATTGATCGCTCAACCGTAACAGCTGAACCGTTAGCTGGCTGTTTTAGCGCCAGTCAAAACAGGAAAACACACACGCCGTTTCTCTATCGTTTCTCTGTTTGAATCCTTCCTCTGCTTCAGGTTTTAAAAGCGTCTTCTTTCTTTACTGAGCGGCGTGGAAGCCCGGCAGCGCCACGTGGACGGGACGCACGATCTTTCCGATTACCACTTGGTTGACGATTCCGGTTAAATTGGATTGGCAGCGTAAATAGACGCCGCCGCCTGTTTGCTAACAGCATCTTTTTAGGTCAGGTTAAGCCTTTTTTCCAATTGTTGATGTGGCGGTCTTGGCTGCGGTGTGTCATTTTTGCCAGCTGCTGCTTTTGTGCTTCATACTGAGGTGTGTGTGTATGTGTGTGTGTGTGTGTGTGTGTGTGTGTGTGTGTGTGTAAATATTAACCCTGTCATCTGTTTTTAACCATTATAAAACTATAATGTGTCTGTGTCTGAATGTGGCTTTACAGGTATTAAACAACTTTTTTGATACTAATCACACACACGCACACAAACATGCACACACGTGCGCAGCCCCATTAGTGTCGTAGTCTGGGATCTGGTTTAAACATCTGGTGGCTGATTAACTTTTCAAAGTAGTCTTTGTCCTCACTGCAGCGCGTGCGTGCGCACACGTGCACGTCAGTAGACGAGCGCGCACGAGTGTGTGTAAAATAAAGGCCAGACTTTTTTATGGCACCCCGTCAAATTAAAAGTATGATTTACAGGACGTACAAGCGTGCCTTTTTTCCTGCAGAAACCTGGACACTCTCCACTGGGGCGATCGTGCACGTGAGCCGTTGCTACGTGCACTGATGTCAAGTTAAAAGAGGCACTTCAGATGGGAGATAAAGGATGAGTCTCTTAAGTCTAATTCATGGGTTATAGGCCCAACCTCGGCCACACGGCGCTCAGAAGGAACCCAGGTTTGGAGCCCAGTCCTGACCAAGCTAGTCACACCTGTGCTAGTCACACCTGCGCTAGTCACACCTGCGCTAGTCACCTGTGTGAATAGGCTCAGTTTGCTTCACCTCTCCTAATGGCGGCTCAGGGCTCTGGATCGGCACCGTTCAGGATCACATCCGGTGGCAGAAACGCGCCTTTGTGAGTCATATTGTGCAGAGCGGAGCTGTGAGCGAAAACCCAATGAGTCAGGACATTTTTTTTTTTCTTTTCTCAAATGAATTTCAAGTGCGTGCGCTTTGTAGTTTACAGAGATTAGCTCTCGCTATGGAAGGCAAAACAGGAAACGCACAGCAGTTTTTAGTGGAGCTGAGCGTAATGCCGTTTCAGCTTTTTACATTTCAGGTGTTTGATAATGGTTTTTGCAGCTGCAGTCCCTCTTGGGCCTGAGTTTTGATGCTTTCTTTATGCCAGAAATGGATTTTTTTTTATTGAAAAGATTAACAAATACTCCAGGAATAGAACAAAAGAAAGCAAATCAAACGGAAATAAACTCGCCACGGCGTTTCTTGGTTGTCATTTCAAGCAACAACCTGTAAAAAACAAAAGAAAAGGGGTGAATAAAAACCATCGCACAGTTAGCTACGATGCTTTCCAGGCACAATTAACAACATTTGGCAAACGGTGGAATAATGTTTCTGCTCCTGTGGTGAAAGTTTAACTGTTGTTAGCTGCTGTAAAGCTCACCGTTGTTTGTCCGACTTTACACATCATTCCCTGGTTACATCACGCCACGACCCTGAATTGCTTGTGCTGGGATGGACAATTAAAGGCTGAGATCACCCCTGATGGTGCCCTACTACGTGAGAGGAGCTGAATGGACAAAACATTTAAAACCCAAATGATTTTAATTACGTTTTTACTGTGAAAAGCAGCCGTTTAAACAACATGGTTCGGCTAACACGATTAGCTTAGGGTTCTGTTACAGCATTTTATTTTTTTTGTAAATTTGGAAATTTCTCGCCGCCAGCACGTCCTTGGTAAATAATAATTCTGACAGTCAGCATTTATTTATTTTCAGCTTCCAAAAGAGG
This sequence comes from Takifugu rubripes, assembly GCF_901000725.2. NCBI lineage: Eukaryota > Metazoa > Chordata > Actinopteri > Tetraodontiformes > Tetraodontidae > Takifugu > Takifugu rubripes. The sequence goes on along the minus strand of NC_042296.1, from coordinate 3,375,948 downwards.
AAGCCCCACTCTGATAAGCCATCATTTGTCACAGTCAGCTTTTTGCTTTTCTTTTTTCCTGCTTGCTTTTCTAAGTGTGTGTGTGTGTGCGTGTGTGTGTGTGTGTGTGGAGGTGTTCTTGAAACGGTGCGTGAAGACGTGCGTGCAGAAATACAGATGGATGATGGAGGGAGGTGGCTCTTTTTGAAATGGAAATGAAGGGGGCACACATCTGGGGGTCTTTCAGACTTTTGTCAAGTGTGTGTGCGTGGGGGGGGGTTCAGAGGCTCACAGTCAGATGTGTGTGTATATGTGTGCGATCAGTTGGCAGTGGGGGTGGAGGAAGAAAGGATAAAAAAGACAAAAGGAAAGTTTTGAGGGGGGGGAGGAAGGAGGGAGCGGGAGAGGGGAGATGTAGCTGTCGATGGCTGCTAGTAAAATAAATGAGAACTGTCCATATTGAATTAATGACAGGGAGGAAATGTACAAAGTGAGAAGAAACTAAACTAAACGGAAGGACAGATGTATGGGGGGGGGGGGCAGATGAATGCCTCATTTGCATGGGCAAAGGGAGAAGGAAGGGGGAAGATCACTGGCAAACTTTTACGGCTGACACTTAAATTTACTCGGGCTGTGAGTGTCGCTGCATGGCCGCTAGCGCCGGGGCGGGAGGGGAAGCACGGCGGGGGGGCACGGCGTCTGTTTGGCACCGTGGCTTTTGGGCTCTTCCTCACACACAAGTCTGGAGTTTACCTGCAGCCACCGCGAGGGTCTGTGCCGCATCGTCCTTCTCCGGCCCCCTCAGCGAGGTCGGGACCTGGGCCGTGAAAGATTTGGGCGTGTAAAAATGTCAGCGGCCGGACTTGATCCGTTCAGAGACGGTCGGCAGTTTCTCCAGCCAGCCTTCGCGCGTACGCTCAGAAAAGTCGGCGCTAAGTTAGACCACACGGGCCTTTCTCACAAGATAAGATAAGCTAGTTTTTTAGGTTGTGTCTCTTAAGGGTTGGGAGGGAAATGGTGATTTATTGTGGTGTCTGTTTAAAGCGGCCGTCCACTGACGAGATAAGAAGTGATTTGGGCTTAATTTGGCAGGTTGTGTTCCAGTAAAGCTACCCGACCGGCGGCTAACGCGCCAAGATTGAAAATGTTGTTCATCAAGCGCTAATTAGCTGTAGATGACTTTTGGTTTTATAGATAATGTCCAAGTTTTTTATCCTTTTATTAAGTATGTATCAGTATGATCTGTTTTATGAACTTTATAAGTTTTGTCATATTTGGAGATAAAATACAACTTAAATAGTAATAACATTTTTAGCAGTACAGATTAGCATTAGCAATGCTACAGAACCAACCAAGCATGTTTCTGTTTATAAGATTACAGATTTTGACCTTTTATTTAAGCTGAAATGCACTTTATAAGCTATTATAACTAAAGATGAGTTTAAAAACAAGCCTTTATAAGAAGGTAATAGCTCAGCTGTTTAGCGTCGAGGCGCTAAAGTCGCTCTCGTATTTCATCATATTTCATCCTGAAATCGCCTGAATCATTTAACAGTTTTTCACATTTGTCAGCGGCTCCTGGGGCCCCCCCCCCCTTCCCCCAGTATGTCGAGGAGAGCTGCTAAAGCATTTGGGGGGGGACATTATACACATGCATTAGACGATGCCTGGGCCCCTAAAGTTCAGCAGATTGTTATCGATCGCTTTAGCGCCCCATATTAAAGTGCTGTTTTGGTCCTGTCAGTATTCCGATGAGTTTGAGAACCAGGAATCCCTGAAGTGATGTAAGTGAAACTAGCAAACTGTACCTGACTGAGGTGGCAGAGAGAAAGTAGGAACCCAGGTTCCAGAAAGGAATAGAAAGTCTGAAAATGTTCCGTTGCGTTCCTCTCTGTGTGCATTGCTGTGTTTGCCTGCCCCCCCCCCCCCACCCTCGGCTGGCCGGAAACGTCCGATTCTGCAGCAGCGGAAAATGTGCGTGTGATAATGTGCACTGCGTGGTCAGCGGCCGGACCCAGACGGACACACACACGCGCCTCCTGCGTGTCGGGTTCACCCCCGCCTGCGGTCCATGGGCTTACGTCTCCTCTTGGCTAACTTTCTTAATGGCCACTAAAGTGTAATCCTCATCTCCGACTTGTTTTATTTCCACGTCGCGTTTCAGATGAAAACCTACGACTTTGCGTGCAAGCCCGTTTCAAGGTTTCGCACGCTTGTGCCAGACAGGAAACAGAAGTGCTGAAGTCGTTCAAGGCCCTTCTCATACAAGCAACAGTTCTGCCATTATTCTTGGGTTTCCTTTCTAGTGGTCCTGTGATGCAAATCCAGCACCAGATTCAACAACGCGAGCCTCGCAAAAGCAAAAAGAAGCGTTAGCCGGTAGTAGATCATCTAGGAGGAGATAGAAAGTGCGAAGAGGAAAATGCCTGAGGGGGAAGTGGCTGATAGCGTCAGTCACGAATACGTGTGTCTATGTCAGAGTAACGTGTGTGGCTGGGCGTTGCTTTATGGAATTAAAAGGAGGACCACGCCCAATTCTGCCATATAATAGAAGCGATAAAGGAGTTTTTGTTGTTCATGCCAAGGTGGCAGAAAGATGCTGTCTGCCTTTCAGAGCTGCACAATATAACCTGATAATTGAACAGGGTTGGGGAGCTTCAACCTGCCGGAGCAGGTGAAGAGCTGAGAGGAGCCTGAAAGCTGCTGACTCCAACTGGGCTCCACGTTCCTGAAGGGAGACCATATCTGAGCGGGTGAACAAGTCATTAGGGGATTGAATACACATCAGAAAATTAAAGGTGATGTTGGGTAAGCAGTCCGTATTTATATATGCTAACATTTTATTAGCATATTTGAATCCAAACAGAACCGGCCTCCGCTAAAATAATCCCTTTCAGATGGAACAGTTGACTTGAATATGAAACAATGCGCTCTCTGTGCTCTAATTGGTGGAACACGGAGCTTAACTCTGTCTATACAACATCCAAAAATGCTGCGAGACGCATCAAAAAGGCCTTTCAAAGCCGGGGACAGAGGGGAAAAGTCATTCAGAGATGCGGAAGAAAGCAGCGTAATTACTTTGAGCGGCGTGTAATTTGGAGCGGCATTAGCAATAACAAATCAGAGCACAATACGAGATGAGGGGAGAGATAGGCTCTCCCCCTGATGTTGACGGACTTTGAGTGAAGCGTGGTTGTCATGGTAGCGCTCCTGTGTGTGTGTGTGTGTAAGCGGTGAGCATTTTTGTGTAATCGTGTACGTCAGGCCGTCATGAATGGTGTGTTTGAGACGGAGTGGAGTGTGGAGTTCCTCAGGCTGGACCAAATTGGAAACAGAAAAACAAACATTCCCTGGACCCCCCCTCCTTGCTCCCCCCCCACCCCCCCGGTCTGCTGGCCAGTGGCGCGGTCCAACCTGTCTGGGACAATGTAACGGTCTATAGTCGGAGCGGACCACACACGCTCGCGCAGGCGTTCGGGCGCGCAGGAGGGGGCGTCTGCGGTGGATGGTGGGCAGATATGCAGAGGGAGGTTTGGGGGGTCCGGGGGGGGGGGGGGTCTCAGCCACAGTGACACTTGGGGAAAAAAAGGAGAACAGTGACAGACTGACAGATAGATGGAGAGATAGAAAAGAAACACTCAGATAAGGCACCTCCAAGGATTCCAGGACTCTTATCGTCCAATCAACGCAGACGCTCACGCTGACGTGACATCACGATCACGCTCTGAACCGGTACTGAAAGAGAGGATCCAGAAGGGAGAGAAACACGGCTCAGGGGGGGGGGGAAAGGTGTATTTCTTTCCCAGCGGCAGCTATTAAGGAGCAAATGTAGGTTATGAAGTCGACGTTCAGGCGTTTCCCAACGAACCAGAAGTGGGTGTGCAACCATCGCGCACGGCGAACATCTTTGTAGCGTGTTTATCAAGTATTCTAAACAGAAAAAGTGGGCGTTTCTCACGCAGCAAAGGTTTTCCCAGTATCTTAATCTCACATGTTCATGTGTAGAAGAACGCCAGTGTTGGGATGGGAGTGTCTTTGAAGTGACTCATAATTTCAGTCCTGACTCATGAGGTTCTTTACTCTCCATGCCAACGATCCTGTTTGGGTTTTTTTTTCTTTTCAAACAGCAGATAATGACACACTCCAGCTCTTGAATAGCCGCCACGTCGAGTTTTGCCTCGGCGGCCCAGACCAAGTTGGCGTTCAGACCCAGGTGAACGAGAAAAAGACCGGAAGCTCCTTCCAGCCCAGTTCCTTTTTTTACCTCCTGCTCGTTTCCCTTTTGTTTAAATATTTTTTTGCGGAGAAGCGCCCGTGGAAGATAAAGCTGCGGCGTCAGACCGCGAAGCCCGTTCCAAATATAGCCCTCGTCCCGAGTGGCGCGCATGTGCGACGGCTTGCCTTTCGTCTAACACGCCGTCTCGACTCGGACTGACCCGAGAAAACCGGCTTTGTGTAAATACAGACTCAGATTTAGATCTGTGGTGAGAGGGAGAAGAGGAGAGATGGATGGAAATATGGAAAAAGGGGTGGCAGAGCGGGAGGGAGAGGAGTGGTACAGAAAGAGAGGGTGGGGTGATTTTTGTGGTTGGGGCAACAAAAGGGGGAACGAAGACGCAGAGTCTGACATTTAACTGTAGACGTTCGGAGCGAGGAGCGTAGTGCCGGAGTATTAATGCCTGGAAGTGGCTCAGTGATGGCATCAGGGTTTATAACAGCGATCAATATTGAAATGGAGGGGGTAATAAGTGTGGACGGTGAGAGGGAGCTGCTGATGGCGACCACAGGCTGTAATTGTTTTCTGATTTCATATTATTCCTTCATGCTCTGCTAGGCGCGTTTTGCAGTCACTTTGCTGCTGCTGACTCACGGAACACTTTATTTTAATGTGTTTTAGCGTTGCAAGGTTGTTTCAGACGCTCGTTTTAGTGCGATTAATAAAATGATGGTTGCTTATTAATGATTTGAAGGAAAAGAGGCCTTTTATTGTTTTGAGTCTAGAACTTTGGACCTGTTACCATATTATAATTAGGAACGTACTTTGTCCTCCATTTTGAAAATTTCTGAGAGCCTGATGTGTAAAATTAGACAAAACTAACTTAGTGATGCTTTTTTTCCCTCATTTTGATTCAAAAGAATTGCTCTATAACTCAGAAGAATCTTACCCCCTTTCCTCAGACACAGTGGGACAGTGTCTAACATTTAATGAATTTTTTGTTTTAGATCATTTTTTATTTGAGATATTTGTTGTAACATATGCATGTTAAATTTGGGCGCTAGCGGTAAACATATATACTTAAAATAAAGCATGGATACAACTCTTTTCTGCCGAATGACACAAATCGTCCTTTTATTCCATCAATAATGGTCCGAACAGGATAACTGTAAAATAGACGCGTTATTAAAACTCTGAAAGGTTACTCTCGTATCCAGCTGATACCACCAGTTTGATGAAGTCACTTCCTGTCTGAGTCACATGATTGTCACCTGATCACACCAGGATGTTGAGGTTCAGGTCAAAGGTCACAGCTTCCAACGTGAACGTGACACCACGGTAGCTTGAGGTCTCCTGGGTAACTCCCCTTCTTAATAAAAGGATGGATTAATCCTATATCCCACCCAGGGTGATTAAACCAGCAGAAATCCTGCTGTGGCCCTGAACCCTGGAGGGTTAAAAAGACAGAAGATGTGTGATGAAACCAAACTGCTGGCAAATTCACGTGGCTTCGATCATCGCTCTCTTTTCCTGTTAGCACCATTTAACAGTTTTCGCATGTGGAAAACACGGCAGTCTGTCTGGAATCGGGAAAAGTCGGAGAGTGTGAGGGCTGAGGTCTCTGCGGGGGAACTAAATATATCAGCAAACCTCTGGGCAAAACTGGCCAGATGCAAATCGTCGTTATCGGGAGTCTGGATCCAACATGTTTCCCTCACGACTAATGTTTGTCCGCGTGTCGTTCCTCAGGTGCTTCACGCCGCAGCGGACGCTGACCGCTGTGACGAAAGTGGAATAAAAAAAGTGGAGAAGAAGGAGGAGGGAGGCCCGTCTGTGTAATACTTCAGTTACGGATCCGCGCACGTTCCATCGGACTCAAACCCGCCCCGACCGGCTGCTACGGTGGACGCAGACGCCGCCGCACGGAGTTTAAGCACCTTCGCCAGACGTTCGGCCGTTCCGCCGACCTCTGTGGAATTACGGGGACTCGGTAGAAGGAATGGTGGGATTTTAGACTGCGGAGCGCCGGGAGGGGAGTGCTGGCGGCTGCTGGACCAGGTTGTGGCGGTGCTGATGCCAAGGCCCTTCCGCCATGATGTTTTTATAACCTGATGAGCAGCAGAGGTAGGATCTATGTTTATACACGGTGGTCCGCAAACAAAGGCTTTATTGACGGATTTATCTCATTTTTTCCCATTAATCAAGGAATTATCCTTATTTATTCATGATTAATGAAGTGTTTGTGTTTGCTGATGGCCCAAACGTTGCAGCCCAGTTTAAAAGGGCCCCGCGATTCTGGGCGGATCAGCGTTATTGCCCCCAGCCCGGCTGCTGCAGCTGGTTCAGTCAGACGGAGATGAAGCCGGGCTGTAATCTGAACCCATCTCGGTGATCACTGTTTGAGGAAGTGAGCATGCCGAGGACTTCTGGGCTCCTTTGTGAGGACATAAAGCCCGGCTGTGATCCGTAGTAAAGGTCCAGGACTTCAGCGCGCAGGCAACTCTCCTCAGTTGGGCCTTCGAAACTGAACCTTTATGACATAACTGCTAATTTTGCTTCACGAATGCTGCGAAGTTCTGCCCCTCCACAGAGATTATAGTAATCCCAGCGGTGTAAACACATCCAGAATGCATTGCAGTAGCCAGCTAAGTAGATGTGTTTGAGCAGGGTTGAAGTTTTGGACCTTTAAAGTTCTCCTGCTTTATCTGCTAGCATGTCGCATCCATTTTGAAAAAGCCTTTCCACAAAAGATGAGTCTAAATCTTTCACCAAATCTGAAGGAGGACTGAAACTATCTGGGTGTGCATCTACATATTTTCCAAATGTCCCGGGGCTGATTGAACCTGCAGATTATTTGCAGACTTTACTTTTGGGTGAACGTAGAGGAGACAGTGCACGCAGCCCCACACGCATTAAGACTTTGGTGCCCCAGAAAATGGGTTTGTGCTGCTCTGAGGAAGTGATCCCTCACGTGTTCCCTCTCTGAGCAGCTCAGCTCATCTCTCAGAGTGTCACCCTGCCCCTTCCTCTGTCATGGAAACGCCAAAAATGACGTTAGAACCTGGTCCTGAGGGGTGAAAGCTACCTGTAGAGCCACTTGAACAAAGTGGGTCAACAGGTTGTTCATTGTGTGTTCGGTGACCTCATCTGTTTACCGCCTCACAGAAGGATGGACTGTTTTTAGTTCCCACACGTACACATGCAGCTTTTTGTGCCAGTGTTTTTATTCTGTGTGTGTGTGTGTGTGTGTTCGTGTGTGTCTTGGGAGCTAGAAACAACAAGGAGCACTCATTCATCATTCTGAACAGAGGCCATTTAAACTCTGCCCTTACCTAACACTCATTCTGTCTCCAGGTCTGTCTCTGTGCCCCCCCCACACACACACGTCCATGCACCAATGAATTATGATCAATTCCCATTAATGCCCATCAGTTCTGCAGCTGAGGATTAATAAGAGAGGTGTCGCTCGCTGTCCGGGCAATTACTTACTTCATTTGTTGCTCGGTTAATGATTGATTTATTTAAAGAGTCCGAAATGAGTTGAGTGGATTGAAAAAACAAGGTGTCTGTGTGTGTGTGTGTGTGTGTGTATGGGGGGGATTAAAAAGTACAGTTTAGATGGGGTGCAGCGGTTAACACTGTCAGCTCTTAAAGCACAAGCACGTCCTCACACGGAGGATCCAGGCAGAGTTAGTCGTCCTCCCTATTACATGGGAAACCTCTGGGTTTCCTCCCCTCCCCCCCAGGCCAGAAACGCCAACACGAGGGGCGATTGGAGACTCCAAATGGCTCCGAGCCGCGAGGAACACGGGAGGCCGCGCTGGTCTGTTCAACGACTGCTGGGCGAGACGCCAGCGCCCCCTGACACTAATTAGAAATTTCACAGAGGTGAAGCATATTCCCTCCCCCGATTCGTCTGTCAGGTTTGCACGGCTTATTCCAGACATCACGCACCCTTGAACGGCATTAACCAGCCTGGATGCAGTTGTTAGCGAGGGCCCCGCGCTCCGGTCAGCATCCACCCGTTTGTCTTCCCCTCGGCTGCCCGTGCTAAAGAAGAGGTTGGCTTGATGCTAAATCTCTGCGTTAGCATCATGAAAGCTCGTCTGTATATCTGGCACATTTGTGTGGAGCCTCCCGACGCCTTCATTACTGCCTATGTGTCACTACTTGTTCCTGCGGGAAGGCGCGCTGCGCCCATCTATGTACATATTTAACTGGTTCTGATGTTAGCTTGTGTTGTGGATACCTGTTTAGATGCTGCGTGCGTGTGCCATTTCTTTTGGGCGTGCGCTGGTGCGGGCGTGGGGTTGTTCTCTTTTCTCTTTGTTCAGTTTGGCTGTAGCCAAGTGAACGAGTGTGAACAAGTGTATTTATTTAATCCATATGCTGGTGAACGGGACAGACGTGCGCCTCCCTCCGGTACGTCCGTAGGGGGAAAAAGTCACTCAGATGAGCCCACTCTGAGACGCACGGGTTTTTGCTGAGTCAGCGCCAGAGTTTCCTGTGTGTACTGTTTGAAATACTTTTCCGCTTAAACCTCTATTTTGCTGATGCTTCCGCCCCCCCCCCCCCCTTCCCCATATTAGTCACGACAGTCACAGTTATGTGTCATGTACGAGCTGCGTCAACACCGTGGCTCTTGTGCAAGATAACCGGGGATGCCATCACAAAGAGGCTGGTTGCCCGGTGACGCCCCCGCTCTTCATGGAAGAGTGATGACGTTAGCGGCTTCTTCTGCACGCTAGCGATGGTCCTTCATTGGTGGAGGGGTGAAGATGCGAGAAAAGGTAGCAGGTCCTCGCCAAAAAATGAAAACCTCATAATTGATCCACATCAACCGTCACCGGACAGCTAAAGTTCACGTAAACTCCAACTAAAACCTGCGGCTAATACGAGGGGTAGTCTATGTGCTCCGGCGTGTGCACACATGTGTACGTTCTCCACTACCGCCACGTTGGCGTACGGTCCCTGGACAAAAACATTCAAGAAAGCCGGCGTTGGCATACAGGGTTGCCCTGGGTTTACCTGGTGCTAACATGGACAGCGCTTCGCACTTTTGGACACTTTTAAGAATCTGTGCAGGTTTGGGCGAGTCACGTTCCGGTCGGGGGAGGAAGCAACGGCAGGCCAACGCTCAGGCCGCGGCCGATAACGCCGCTGCCAGTTCGGGAGCACCAGCTACCCGAGCCGATAAGGAGAGAGCTACTGGGAGCCGACTGGCCGATGGCTAGTTTTGGAGCTGTTGTTAGCGTCAGGCAAAGCCACCACATGCAGCCAAGCAGCCTGGCAGCAGCAGAACGACCTGCCTGAACAATAAAAGCAGTCTAGCTGGTTCCAGCTGGTATTCCCCCCCCCTTCACGTTCACATCTAAGCCAAATAATGAGCGAGTCCATCGCCGTGCGTGGATTTCACAGTGGACCGCGGCGTGTGTTGCCAGCGCTAGCGCAGACGGGGCGCTGAACGAAGCTGCGCCGGCAGGCGAACAAAGCGTCCATCAAAACTTTGTTCATTTACCCTCAAGTCCTATTTATTTCAGTTGGCAACTCGGCAGAAATAAATACCAAATGTTTGAATCTCCCAGCTACCTGACAGGTATTTGCATGCAGTGAGTGGCTCATTTACACTTGTACATGCTGAACATGCCACCTGACAGGTATTTCCCTCCCTCCCATGAGTTAGGAGGACACGAGTCATTTATCTTGTCATGTTAAATAGACGTCGCTCATCCCAGACCTGCAAAAATCAGCCCTGAAACATGTTAGCATGGATTTTTAAAAATCTGACGCCCGTGACATGTTCGCCTGGAACAAACAAGCACGTCTGGGTTCGACTCCCGCAGAGTCGGCGCTCCTTATAGATGCAACAGTGACGCCGCAGAGAATCATATCACCACGTTAAACTTTCTCAGAAGAAAAGTTTTGCCTTAATTCCTTTGAAATAATGGCGATTGATTGAAGCGCGCTGGAAAAGGACAGGCGGGATGAGCGCGCCTTTTAGGAGATTAATGTTATGAGCCTCTCTGAGCAGACTTAATAAGGTGGTGTCTGCTGTGTTTGTTTTTCTCTCCGAGTTTGTCACACGGTTCTGCTCGCAGGTTTAAGCCCTCCTGCAGTGGAACCCAACCCAACCCAACGCTCCTCTTAGTTTGGTCCCCTTCAGTTAATCCCACCCTCTGTTTATGTGACGGGGCAGAATATGACGTCCTTTATGCCAGGTTATAATCAGTCTGACACATCAGTGAAACAGTCTCCGTCTTTGCTTTAAACAACGTGCTTTTAGCCCGGCGGCAGCCAATCGCCACCGGTTCCCCTGAGGTGAAACCCACTTTCCACTTGCTCAGGTGTTAGAAATACATTAAGAAACGGCGCCTGCATTTTAAAGCTCAGCATAAATATAGAGTAGACATGCTGATCGAGTCCTTTGAGTAGTCGTTTTTAGCAGATCTATCAGTCATTAGCTTGTGTGTAGCTAATGGCTCCAGCAGTGTGTGAAGGGTTCTAGCTCGTCCTTGTTAATTTTCAGAGCAAAAGTAAAGCAACTCTCTGATGGATAAGTGTCCTAGAATGCCTAATGCTGAGCTGCAGCTTGTGTGTGTGTGTGTGTGTGTGTGTGTGTGTGTGTGTGTGTGTGTTTGAACACGTGGATGTGTGTGATAATCTCTGTTGCAGGTTCTCAGCATTAGTGCACTACTGAACAAGGCAGCGATTCATTCAGCAGGTTTAACTGCTTTGTGTGTGTGTGTAACATGTTTCTGTGCTCTGTGTGTGTCTCTCTGTGTGTGTGTGGGCACGCACGAGCATGTGTTGTTTTTTGGGAATTATTTCCGTGCGCCAGTCAGCACCATATGGTCCAGTGTCGAAAAAGGCCCCTTTAGGGGGTCCCTGTGTATGGGAATGTGTGTGTGTGTGTGTGTGTGTGTGTGTGTGTGTGTGTGTGTGTGTGTGCGTGCACGTGTGTGCATGGTGAGAGACACACACACTGATCGTGTGTAAATGTGTGTACAGCGGTCTGGCCTGCCTAAGGTGAAGCTGTAAAAACAATAACATCTTGAGAAAAGGAAGAAAAAACAACAGCAGAGGACTGATGTAAAATACACAACACACACACACCCACACACACACACACACACACACACTCTGTCCTGCAGTTATTTTTGCTTGTATCTTTGATTCTTTATTCTGGCCTTGATTTGTGTTTTTCTTCCCTCTTTCTTCTTGTTTTTGTCCCTTTCCGCTCTGTTCCAGCCGGTATCTTTCCTTAAATATGATGGAATCACGTTTATCGATATATTATCATTAAATTCTCGTAGTTGAATCCAGAATGTTAAAGATCGCCAGCGGGAGCGCACAGATGAGCATGGTGCTAGCCTGTGCCGCTACTGCGCTAGCATTCAGAAGTTCCCGAATCTCTCGGCGCCTCCTTCCGCTTTCAGCAGCGGATTAATAGTTCCTGATTTTCTAAATCTCCGCCGGAGTATTGATGACCGGAGCCCTGGCTGCAGTCTCCTGCTTTCAACTCCCCCTTAATCTTCCCTCCCTTTGTCTCTCCTTCCCTCTCTCCGGTATCTTGATATGGTCTGTTCTGCCGTGACTTGTAAACATTTACATTTCTGCTTTCAAGTGCTGTTTATATATGGCTCTTATCTGCTATCTAACACACACCGAGACGGGGACAGACGGTGAATCAAACCTTCAGGCGTCCTGACAGCGGCTCTGCTGCTATGTCCATAATAGGACAGGAGAGGCAAAGAAGGGAAAGCGTCAGGGAGAAGAGTGCCACATGGACAGAAGGAGGGGGAGGCCCATCATTTGCCACCAGAGTGTTTAGTGGCGAGGGGAGGCGCGGAACATCCGTGAGTCTAGTCCACAAGCATTTGGTGATACTGATCCGCGGGAGTGAGAATTCTCACCCCTCGCAATGACTTGGAGGTTCAGCAGCAGCAGGACGGCGCCCCTGGGATGTGGGGGCTTGGGTAAAATCGCTGTCCTGCCCAAGGACACTTTGGTGGCGTAGGGTCTTGCCGTCCCGTCCTCGTAGCTGAATGATGCTCAGGCGCTACTCACTCTGTTAGCCGCCGCCGCTTCCTCTGGCTGCTGCGTAGCGGTGCTGCCCTAGCGGGTCCCGGTGGTCCTGCTCTTGTCTTGGCAGAATAGAGCACCGGGGGCACGGACCGGCTGAGCGTTGCCATGACATCACTGCCTCTTCCACCCCAGGACAGTCGGGGGAACGCTGAAGAATTTCACACCTTTGGTTTGGTTCACTTTCACACTGCGCGTTGGGAAGTGGGCCAAACGACCAGGACAACAGCTGCTCATCTGTGGGTTTTTAGGGGGGTGGGGGGTGATCAGGGCCGATAACAGAAATCCATCCCCTTCAGCCGTCGTGTTCCCCATAAAAACATGCGCCTGCACCTCCTTCCTGCTGCGTTTTGTCACTTCCTCTTGGTTCACTTGCTCTCTTTGTTTCACTGGATCTTGTACTCGCACTGTTAGCAAAGTGCACCAGGCTTTAGCTGAGTTCAGGCAATAATCAGGGGTGTGTGAGTGCGCACGTCTGTTTCCGTGCACTGTCTGATTCTTATCACTGAGTCAGAGTCCCTTTAAGGTGAATTCCTGTCCCAGCCGCTCTTTTTTTCAGTCTGTTTATTTTTATAGCAGCAGTGCATGACTAGCGTGTGTTTCATCACATAAAACAGCATTAAATAGGAATCATTCACTTGCTCAACAGCTGATCCCATTTAACTCATTTTCCTCCTCAGCTCAGATGCAGTCGACTGTATCTTCTCATTCTTCTCATCTTTGCTTTATCACCTGGATCTTTCCCATCGCTACCTGCTCCTTTTGTTTCGGAAGAGCGATTACACTTGTGTAAATTTGCCTGCAAACATGCAGCGCCGCAGGTTTGACGGGTTGATCGACGGCAGATAGCAGCTCGCCAGGTGCCAGAATTTGCGGTTTTTGAGCAAAAGTCTCTGGGACATATTGTCTCCATCGCAGTGAGCTGATTAGAGCCGAGTCTCACGAGTTTATTGCGCGTAAACCTCAGAAAATACACTATGTCATGATGTCGAACATTTACAGAGCTCTCCTGCAGTTGCGCGCCAGCATTTCTTAAATTATCGCCATGGCTGCGGTTGAGCTATCAGCTAAGAAGCAAGTCCAAATATCATCGGTCGTAAATCAAGCGCTTCCCACGTTGACGCTCACATGTTTCTAATATTTTAACATTGCATGACTTGTACTTTGGCCTTGGGACTCCGCCGATGTTTGTTAGCGACGCAGCCGAGCCCGACGACGTCTGCTGTGGTGGAGCTTCCACATGCGAAGACGCCTTTGTGTGTCGATCATCAGACGCACACGCCAGCGATTTGAGAGAAAAAGGAGGGGAAGGGCCGGGCAGAGAACAAGAGAGGAGTCGTAATCGCCAGATATCTCGCGGCTCAAACCTTTGCGCGCCTGTGCTTGCATTTGCGTGTGCGCGGGGATCTTTTTTCAGGGTGTATCAGCTGTTAAATGGGTGTGAGAACTGGAGATCACATACCATCGCTGTCACTACAGCTCCACACCTGAATCTGCCGTCAATCTCTGACCTACTTCGGGCTACGCCGATAAGCCGCAGCGGAACACGCGACGGGGTGTGTTGAGACGTGTCATTGTTTTGATGAGCTGGAAAGCTCAGGGCAAATATCCTCCCAGGCTTGGATCAGAAGAAAAGTCCTTGGATATCACGTGCAGGGGTTGCTCCATCTTTTGGGCGGTCCGATCCTTCCATTGAAGCTGCCGATGCTCCGTTTGATGGGGGATGTACAGCGTAGGAGATGAGGCCCAGAGATTACACTTGATGAACTCATTCATCAGGGCACCGGATCGTTTAGCGTGACAGGCCCCTGAACGCACCGCCTTCCTTTCCTTGGCCTGCGTGCACGTCAGGAAGTGACCCAGCAGCGCACCTTGACGGCTGACAACCTTCTGTGGCCTTTTCAGTCACGGGTTCGTTTTAGGAGCAGACCATCGGCCTCGGTCTCTGCCAAAGAGCTCCTGCTCCCCGTTTCCCTCAAAACTATCCCCAGGCAGACGAGCGATTTCGGCAGAATTGGTAAAAATCACACCAGCCTACATCCCTCGCCGTGCACTTCATGTCGCAGTAACCAGAGCGGCGGCGGCAGGCCCACGGCGAAGGCACGATGAGGGCGGAGCCTCGCGGATGCTGTCGGCCTGTGGTGTCAGACCGGACTGACGGATTCAGACTGAATCAACGTCTGCGCGAGAAAAGGAGTCGGAGGATTTCAAGCTGGCGGCCCCGAAGGGATGCTGCAGACCAAATAAGACCTATCGTCCGTCTTATCAGCCGCTGCCTAACAGGCGTGACTAAAGACGCGCTCCCCCGGGCCACGCTGGAGACAGCCCAGCACATTTTACACATCTTGTGGATGTGCACGTTTTCATGTGCTTTTGGCTCTGATGTTGCAATGACCTGCAACTTCCTTACACCCCAGAAAGGTGTGTGTGATTGCGTGGGGGGGGGGGGGGGGGTGGGGGTGGGGGAGCGAGTGCGTGCACCCTGACAGCTGGGATTCATCCCGTCGGCGATGACGAGGCGGCGAAAATGCTGAAACGTTACCATTTGCTCACTGACTAGCTTGTCTCCCTTTCTCTCTGCCTCTGTTCTCAAGGGCTTCAATTAGGAGAACATGAGGTTTATATTGGTGCCCTCTTTGAAAAGGAACTATATTCTTTGAAAGAATCAATCCCCGTCAATCTGTTTTAGCAGTTCAAACAGGTTTCTTTTTAATATAAAGAAAAATGGAGACAAGATAATTTGCTGGAAACCTCTTAAGTGCTCTCCGTTCAGTAGTCTGTAAGACATGATTGGCAGTCCATCGCTAGAATAATCAGTTTAGCTGTACTTTTTGTTACCCAAATTTTGCTCCTATTACAGTCATTTGTGTCAGTAATGTTTGACCTGGACAACTCTACTCATTGAGGGACTTTTTTTGGTTTGAACGGAGAACCTGCAGTTTTAGAAAGTGGCCTTGCTTCATCTGGGGAGGCCAAAGATCCCATAACCATCGTTTGTGTGTCTGTGTGTTTATGCGTGTGTGTGTGTGTGTGTGTGTCGGTGGTTATGCAGGATAGAGGAAATGAAAGCTCAGATGAGCCGCCAGCCTTTCCTCGGCTGTAGTGCCCCTCTCTTGCACCGGTGTGTTGTGTCAGCTCTGCGTCAGCACCCATGTTCTGATGTTCCTGCGCCGTCTTTGGGCGTTCGGCTCAACCGCCCGCATGCTCGCACGCACAAAGACGCCACCCAAAGTCGGAGGTACGTACAGGCTGCAAGTGTTTGTTCTCTCCTGCTGACGCCGGCTCTCCTCGAGCCCATTTGCATGTCCTTCCCCTGGTGCGTGCAGCATTTTCCTGCATGTTGCTGGGTAATACAATACTCTTGGTGTTTGGAATGGTACTGAAGAGATGCCTTTATTTCTTGTTCAGTCAACACCCGTGCGCGTGTGTGCACACATATGTACATATGTGTGTTTAATTTCCTGCTTGTCCTCCAGCCCCCCCTGAGGGCTCCGATCACAGGAAGTTGAGAGGATGACATCAGGTCTCGTGTGCCCCCGCTGAAGCCGAGAGTATCAGCCACTATCGTTTGCATCAGCAGAATGAAGGTCAGGCCCTGACTGGGGGTGGGGGGGGGACTTGTGTCCAGTCTGGGAGCCCCAGCAGGTGGCTACATTTAGCAGCAAAAGCTACAACATGCAATATAAAGACGTGTGACATCCTGAAGGTGTCTGGATCGGTTGAAGCCTGCTTAATGACGGCTAATGTTGTGATTTCATTTGGTGATTTATAACGAGCTGCGTGTTCGAGCACGAGGGTTCGAATCTAACGCATGAAGTGGCGCGTTTGCATTCATGATCTTTGTCCAGCGCAGCCTGGAGGAAGCTAAACAGCGGATCCACTTTCAGCTGGTTGAAGCCACATCAGCGTGCTCCTAATTGTGCTGGAGCCTGCGCATCAGAACCGGTGCCGGCGTGAAAGAAAACAACGACCGGCGCGTCTGTTTCCACAGCTGAAGCGCAGATTATTTGTAAAATCGGATGATTGAGGGCTGGACGGAGCCACACAGGCAGCCTCAGACAGTTTCCAGCGCGTTTTTTTAACTTTCTGAGCGCACCGCGCCAAACTCGCCCCGGCTTTCTGACTGTTGCGCCATGAATTTTTCAAGCGTGCACGCCCTCAGCGCATGCGGAGTTTTACTGCTTCACAACAAATCGATATCCAGAGACAGATTCTTTCTTGGTCTTCGGAACACAAGCGGAGGAAGTCATGGCTCCCGTTTGAACGCGGTTCACTGGTTTTCCTTTCTTCAGGGTTTTTCAGATCCAGAGTCCAGTTCTGTCCAATAATAAACAGCATCCATACATAAAGGCTCGTGAGTTCTGGTTCAGAACTATTTCCTTCGTCCTTTTGAACTATTAAATATATATAATCAAATCCACTGAGGGCGTAGCCTTTCCCAAAAGTGTTCAGCCGCTGTAAGTGTGTTTTATCAGCGCTAAATAATGGAGATGTTATTTGTGGGGAAGAAAGGCACGGTCACGTGGGTTTGCTGTTGAGTCGGATCCGACAGGCTGCCTCTGACGATGCGCCGCGCACTCGTGGGATGTCTGCAGCCTGTATGGCGCTCGGCTGATATGCAGAAACAAACCAAATGAGGATTTAATGAAGCTGAATTATTTACTTTCTCGGAGATAATGAGCCAAACGGTCGAACTAACTCGACAAAATCATTTTTTTTCTCCACTGATCTCTGTTGCCGGGGTGATGAAACTACCCCGTGCGTTCGATTTTGATGCACACTTTGTTTTTTCTGTGTGTATATGATGTCGGCACTTGAAAACAGGCACGCCGTGCGCCTCTGCTGGCGTTTCCCACGCTTCTGTGTGCGCTTTAGTGTGTGATCTATCCCTAAATATCTGCCCCCCCACACCACACACACACACACACACACACGAGGAGACGTGCGACCCGAGGGCTCACGGCGCCGTTGACATTGTCGGCCACGGTGCGAGAGATCCGTTTTTAAAGGGGCTTTCTTAGACGTGATCACACACGCATGGTATGCTGCGCTCGTGCATTCACACACAGACACCGTGGGCTCGGAGGACCATAGCAGGGGAGTTGTGTGTCTGTGTCTAAATGTGTGTCTGTAAAGTTGAAATCCAGACAGCCATTCCAGAGGCCAGACTATTGAGTCTTATAAACTCTCAGATCACAGATTATTGAAATAGCAGAAGGAATATATAGTCGGTGTGTGTGTGTGTGTGTGTGTGTGTGTGTGTGTGAGACTGTATCTGTCTTCTGTTATTATTATTTTTAAATTACTGAAAACATCCACAAATTGACAAATACTGTGAGAACAGGCACCTGGCTCATCTATGTATGTATGCATAGCTGGCTGTGTGTGTGTGTGTTTGTGTGTGTGTGTGGACAGCTTGGATTTGTGTAGTTGTATGTTTTGCAATACTAATGCGTTTCCACATTATTTATGGCCCCATAAGGGGTTGAACCAGCAACCTCTTGGCTGCTCTTCCACCGCAGTAGTCTAGTAAACACTCAGGACTGGATTATAAAGCAATAAAAATCATCCAAGGAATCTGCTGAGTAACCGAGAAGATCAGGAGCCTTTAATTGATCCGTCTGTAGATGTGTCCTTCAAATAATGGGATTATTCATCCAACAAGAGGGAGAACTTTCCCAACCTGTTCTTAATGAGCTGAATATTCCACCCTCAGAACACTGCAGGTCATCCTTGTCCTGCCATGATTCTGATGCTAGCTAGCATGTAGCGTTGAGTAGGTTGACGTCACCGTTAACTCCATCCGCTCCGGCCCCCATACAGACAGTACCAGTTGATAAAACTTGCCTCTGCCAGTGTCGGCGTAGCACCTTCCGCCTTGTATTGACAAATGGAAACGGATCCTTTTCCATCACGCCGACGGTGACGCAGTCGGGACGGTGAGTTTATTTCTGGCCTTTCGGTTTGTAGACAAGTTTGTCCTCTCTAAGACTGTTGTTATGGTGAAAGAAGAGGCAACATGTTAGATCTCTGGAGTCTTTTAAAGGTGGAGCAGCGGAAAGAACTCAGTAGCACCGACGGTTTATCCTGGACCGCGTCGGCTCATGTCTTCACGTCTGTGTGCCACTGGTGTTAAACACTGTTCTTTAACCACGCACAGGGGTACTACATAGTATCACACACACACACACACACACACACACACACACTTCCCAGACCCTGTGTGGTGAACTAATCCCATGTAGTTAGTCAAGGTCGGACTCCTGCAATCTATATTTAATAAAGTTTGTGGGAGCTGGAGGAGCTTGTGTTAGTGTGTTTCTGTGCATGCAGAAGTGTGTGTTGTGGTTATGTGTGCAATCATGAGCCCCTCTGCTGGTTTGTCTTTAATAGTTAGAACTGTCATCCTCTTCCTGTCCCGGAGCCTCGACAAGCTTTTTATGTAGTGAGATGAGCGCTTCGTATTTTAAAAATGGAATTTTATGTTTTGCAATTTTAAAATATCGATTCAACAGGAAACGGGTTAAAAAAAAAGGTGATGGGTGACGGATGATCGCAACACTGTTCAGGTTAGCTCAAAGGTTCGGGGGAGGCCAGTAGCAGAAGCTAAAAGGTGGAAGTGCTGAACGGATAATTCCAGAAGATCGGGGGGGAAGACGGACGGCTCGGTAGTAGCAGCGTACCTGCGCCGCGCATCGCCGAGTGTCGCAGCTAGCATACGAACGAGTGGAAGCAGAGGTGGAACAGTCGGAACGAGGGAGCGAGGGGCACTGAAATGTGAGCCTCAGATTAAGTTTGACATTTAAGATGACATATTTTGCATGCTTTTACCCCATTATGAATGGGTTTTTCTTTGTGTGTGTGTGTGTGTGTGTGTGTGTGTGAGACTAGCTTGGCAGAAATGAACAGAAGTTTGTGTGTGTTAGTAAGGCTTCTGGCATTGATTAGGGGGCCTCCTGGGCAACTGAATGCTTTTAGTATGAAAATGGCAGGTGGACTCCGTCTCCCTGTGATGGGACGCTGTCCCCGTGTCTCTCCCTCCTTCTGTTTTTCCTCCCAGGTCTCGCCCGCGTGCAATCAGACTCCCGTCTCTGCTAAATCCATTCAGAGCTGTTCCCTGTCGCCTTCAGATGTGGAATTCTGTCTGTCCGCCTGTTCTCCTCTTCAGTTCAGGCAGCACGTTACATGTGTGGCCACTGTCTGTTATGCTTTAAATAGACTCGCTCTCAATGCTTTGTTTTGTCTGGACGACACTAAAACAGTCACGTGTGCTTCCATTGATATTTACTTTACATTCACAACATGCAGCCTTTGGCGTTATTGCGTTATTTTTTTTATTCGTTTTGGATGGGCGGCCTTCCTCGTGCTGGACTTCTCTGCCTTTTTTATGTGTAACGGATTAATAACCCAGCGATACAGCACAGTCACGAAAGCTGCCGTCATTCGAAGCAACAACGGTGCTGCCAGGACCTTCCTGGGAAATCCTTTTTTATGGACAGGAAGTCATGCGTTTCAGGCTTCTGGCGGATATTTTGGTACGGTCAGCAAAGCACGTCTGATGCTACAAATATACTGCAAAAGACATTTGTTGTCATGCTGTTATGTCACACAAGGGCTGCAACACAAACACTCAGCGGAATTAAACTAAATTGGATAGAATCAGCTTCAGGTCTGCTCTCGCTGTATTGATTGAAATTACACCAGCAAAGGGGATTTAGTCTTAATTAAGACAGGATACACGTCACTATCACACAGAACTGTGTTTGGATGCAGATGCACATGCACAGTATATACAGATATACATGTGCACGCATGCTCCTGAAAATAGTGCTGTGTCATCAAATCTCACCAATGCTCCAGTGTTAATTGAGTCATTTATTTTTGGATTACTGGGATTTACTTCTTTTTAAATCCTTCATCTCTGTGTTTCAGAACAATTTTATCATTGTCTGAGTTTTTGTCCCTCATAAAAGATTAAAAAGTCCCCAGTTTAAACCTTTGAAGCTCCAGTGTGTAAAATTTGAACAATTCCTGTCCGTTGTCTCAGACATGCTTTTTAAACATACGTGTACTTTAAAACACTCTAATTGCAGTCTTTCTTTCTCAATCCTACCGTTAGACCCCCCCCTCTCACCACTCCTACCTCCTCCGGCTGAAAGCCAAAGCTCAAAGATTGTGTGTGAATGTCCAACACCTCGCTAGGACACCTCGCTTTACATACAACTCAAATCGTATCCTTGGACCCGTCAGCGCGTCCAGAACGATGGAAATGATTAAGTGACACGTTTCTCCTGACATGCGTAGTGAGGCCGCTGTGGTGTATAAGGTCTAATTGTAGCTGGTAGCTGCAGTTGTTATGTGGTATGTTGTGGTTGCTTGTACCTAATTGTAGTTGATAGTAATGGTTCCCGTCTGTGTACACAGCCTGAAGCAGACAAAGCCTCTACATATACACACACACACACACACTCACAGGACAGCAACCACACATCACCGTGTTGCCCACATCCTGGAGTAGCACATGAGATGTATGTAAATGATGACAGGAAGCCAGTATACTTCATATTTGCTTGTTGGTTTAACACTTTTTGCTAACGGTTATCGCCAAAATTACTAAAGAAGCCGGTGTTAAAGTCACGCCGTCGGGTCAGCAGCCGCTTCATGAGCTCCCAACTCCACTGTGTTTTTCCACTAAGTCAATGTGCGCGCGTGCACGTGTGTGGATGATGAATCTCGACTGGGTGTGGCGTGCCTCAGATGAGATTTTCCCCCGCTCCCTCCACTCAGTCGCGCACCCGCATGCACACACACACACATATGCACGCACTCTTGCACGGACACATCCAGTGCCAGGGCTGGGCTAGGCGTGGGCCCCAGCAGACATAAATTGCTTTTATTTTAATAGCGGCGTGCTCAAAAAAGAAAAGAAATGTTAAAATGGTAGGCCACGGAGAGAAAATTGGATTGGACAAAGAGAGCAGCCCTCGCGCTCATTCCTCGTTTTTGTGGTTGTGTGTTTTATTTTCTCTTTTGGGCCTAATCCCCTGGCTTACATTAGAGGCCTGTTTCAAAGATGGCTCTTTTTAGCATGTTTATGCATATCTACATGTGCTTGTTTATATTGTTCTGATTATCTGTTTTCAACTATGTCCCCTTTCCCTTTGGAAGCCCGTCTGTTGATATTCTCATATAAATAACAATAAGCGTTTATCTCTCGCGCTAACACAGACCGCCACAGGTTTCCACACACAAGCAGGCCAACATCAAACCATGCAAACACTCGCGCCGAGTGGCCCTAAGCTTCATATTGAAGTGATCTAAAAAAGGAAAAAAAGATAGTTTTTTGGCGTCTATCTGACGTCTGTCTGGTTTTAACTGGCTTTATTAGCCGACGTGCACATCCCAACGTGGCCCGAGGGTCAATGGGTTGAGTATGTTTACAGCGGAATATGAATTAAACGACCACACCGATAAACACATGCTAACGTTGCGCGCGCACGCAATCTGCCGCGCTGTCTGACTTTGGTGAACAGAGCGACCACAATTGTTCTCTTTTCCAACAAAAGGAACATTATGGTTTAACATAAAACACATGGTCGGGTATTTGATGGCTTCGTGCAGTGATTAGGGGAGGGAGGGGCAACGGGGGTGGCTAAAACAGGCGAAAATATCATTGATGGAATTACTTAAATTGTAAATGACTCCCACATGTAAACGAAGAGAATGACATGTGAAGAGCGACGGAAATACAAGTGAAAGTGGCGTGAAAGGGGCGGGGGCGGGGGGGGGGGGTATGGGCTTGAAGGTCGAGAGCAAACTGGTTTGGAATTGGGAAGAAATGCAGAGAAAAAGGGGAGGAAACTCAAAAGAAAGCATGGTTGGAGAGTTGGAGAGAGGAGCCAGAAAGGGAATGAAGGGCAGGAGAAAAATTAGAAGATTAGAGGATGAATCTCCCTCTTCCATCCTCTGTGATATGGCGTGTGGGGTTTGATGGTTTGATGTGGTCGTCCGTTGGCCGTCCCCCCCTTCGTCTCCTCAACTTTTCTGCCCCCCCCACTATCTGCCGGGGCCCTCCCCTCTGATATTCTTCAGTTTTGATGTGGTCATGTGTGGAAGATTCTCACGGATGGTTTCCATAATGATAAAAAGCTCCTCTCCCCAGTTTAACAGGGAAATGCATGGAGCTAAAGAAGAAAAGACAAATAGATGGAGCGACGGTGCCAATGTGCACGCGCGCGCGTGCACGCTCGCTGGCACACACGCTCCCAATGGAGCCCTCACAGCTGTGCTGTTTCTGATTTGTTGGAGCTCTTTCTCTTTGAGGATGTTTGTGGCTGAAGATCGTCACAGATTTCAGCTTATTTTTGTCCATCAGACATATTTTATCTCTTGACGAACGAGGTTAAAAGTGCTTCAGATGTGTTTCAGCCACCCAGTTTTCTTCACACGCCCATTTTTGTCAGCAACAGTTTTTGTGCATTGAGGGTTACATCATGTAGATAATCAATCAAACCACATTTCTGTGTCTTTGTTTCCATATCAGAGATGGTGAGGAAGAAGAATCCCCCAATCCGGAGTGTGGGAGGTGAAGAAGAGACGGAGGAAGAGGGGAGGAGGCCCAAGGGAGAAGAGGAAGAGGGGGTGGAGGAGGAGGGAAGAGTCGGGGCAGAGGCCGAACGCATAAACCGGCCCTCTGAGCCAGAGCCGTCCGACCACCTCGGAGGAGATGAAGAGCAGCAGGAGGAGGAGGAGGGCGAAAGCGAGTGCGTGTCCTCCTCCGTCTCCCCTTCATCTGTCGGCGACCGCTGCAACAGCGTGGAGCGAGGAGCGAGGAGGGGAGGGAGGAGCAAGGCCAGGCGCGGGGGAGCCGCGCTGACCGACAGACTCGAGAGCCAGTCAGAGGCGGAGGATGGGGAGAAGGGGGCGGAGGAGCTGGAACGAGACAGGGCGGAGGTGAACCACCTCCCTCTTCTATCTGCTCCCCCTCTGCTCCTCCGCCCAGAAGGAGCGGACGAGTCGGCGGCCTCCACCCCTTCGCTCTCCTCCAGCCCTTCGCCCAAACTTCAGGACTTCAAGTGTAATGTGTGTGGTTATGGTTACTACGGCAATGACCCGGCTGACCTAGTGAAGCATTTCAGAAAGTACCACCTGGGCCTGCACAACCGCACCCGTCAGGACGCCGCCCTGGATACGCACATTTTGGCCCTTCACAACATGGCCCCCCAGCAGACGTCTCTGGGTAACTGCCACCGTTAGCATGAAGCTAAACACAGATCACTGAATTATCGTGATGTAAAGAATCAGACATCTTGAAACACAAACGCATGCAAACATTTCCTGTTTTTTTGTCGCCATTTGCTGCAACTCGTTGCTGTAAAACTCCTCCCAGACTCCTCCCTGTTTGATTGTTACGCCGCTGTTTATTTATGTTTCTATGCGTCTGAACCCCCACTGCATTTCTGTTCTCAGACACACAGGCGGGGCACGGGCCAAGGAACCAAGCCAAAGAGTTGGGGAAGGCACGAGCGGACACACACAGTCAACACAAGACAGTCATGGTGAACGGCACATATGATGTGCAGGTATGTGATAATCACTGGCAAACACAAACAAAAGCTGTGGGACTAGTAGCAAGAGAGACAGATGGATCATTTAATTAAAAAATGAGTAATGAAAACAGTCAGTGGTCCGATGGTGAGGCCTAATGGTACTCCAGTATAAACGGGCTTACCTGATAACCAGTCATAGGACAGTGCATTTCCATTTTATTCTCACTTCCCACCCGAAATGCTGTTCTGTGTGCTCTGATGCAGTTTTGGCTAGTTATATAGGGCAGAATAATCAGCAAGTTGTTTTTATCTGATATAGAAATAACTGCTAACCAGTGTGAAGATGGAAAAAAGCCTTCAGTGAGGTCATTTTATTGCACTGATTATTGAACAGTGGGGAGAAAAGGCCTTTGTCTGTACCTGTGGTAGAGTTGAGTTGGAATATCCACACACGGGAGTAATGCTGTGTCAGCGTATTCTGTCATAGCATTAACACGGGTTCATTTTCTTATGTGCCCAGCAAACCACATTGTCAGTTATTTTATTAAAAGTAGCTTTGACACCAGTTTATGGAATAAAAAGTGAAGTAATTAGGCCTCCATTATATTTAGAAATATGTTGTACTTCTCCATATTTATCTTTCCGATGTAACTCTTGGAAACGTGGGAGCTTATTTCTTTTTTTTGTATGCTGGGGCTGTCAAAAAGCCACTTTTTAAAGAAATATACAATACAGGCAAAAAGGAATTTGAAGCGCTCCTTGTGTTGCTTTCGTTATCTATAGTAAAATCCTTTCAGTCTCCACAGGTTGTAAAGACCGCGAGTGTGTCTGAACACTGAGGTTTTGTCTGGAAGCTCAAGCGAGATGATCTAATAAACGTGTGTGTTTGTGTATATGTGCGTGCTCGTGCGCGAGCCTGTAATGGACACAGGAGCGGGGCGCACAGGCGCACCCTCAGAAATCGAAAATCCAGCGGTCTTAAGTCGTCATTATGAAGAAAAAGTGAAAGTATATTGTAAAAAAAAAAAAGGAATGAAAGAGTTCTCTATTCTCTCCATCCCTGACTGGCTTTTTCTCTCCCGCCCACGTTTGGAAAATTCCATGTTGTCATTTGCTGAGATGAGATTGGTCCTGTCGACCAATGAGGCTTTTTTTAAGGGGGGGGGGGTGGAAATTGGGTGATGAAGGAAAGAAGAGAAAGCAGTGAAAGGAGTAAAAGGTGCACGTTTCAGCTCCCTCCTCTCCGCCTCAGCGTCTTTTCCTCCTCACCTCAGCTACTTTTTCCTTCTTTTCTTTCTCTGCTCTTCATCCTTTAATGTGACTCGCAACCACTCCCTCATTTTTTGTGCCACTTGTCCTCGGCCTGTTTTCCCTCTGTCCTCCTCGTGTTATTTTTGCCATTCCCTCCGTTCTGTTTGCTAAACCGGTTTGATGTTTGGCCTCCCTCTAATTGCCCTGGCTCGGTCGGCAGGACGCGATGATGGGAAGATTGCTGCTGTGAGATCACCAACGCTAAATGATTTCATTTTATTCTTTTTAAAGCACCGAAAATGCACCATCATGCACACACAGATGGAAGACGTGGAATTCTCCCCAGTGTCCTCAAACTGGTCCTGTTTTTGTTTTATTCAAACGTGCATGTGGCATTTTTAGTTCACCACAAGACAAAGCATGAGGGCTGTGAAAGGCTGAGGGGTCTGTTGTCCATGAATGACTCTATTTTTAAAAAAGGTTCATATGAATTTCCATCAGTTTGTCAAAAATGGAGATAAATGCGAGAGTTGTAATGCAGGAACTTTTTACAATGAGTGAAAAATTCTGTTAAGTTAGGTGAATTAGTGACTACATTCTGAATTGACCTGAGGTGTGATTGAGTGTGTGCATGGCTGTTTGTCTCGCTAAGTAAGCAACAAAAGGCAGCTGGGATAATCTTCAGCCCCCTGTGACCCCGTTCAGGGATAAAGCTCTTTCCATATTTAACATATTTGTGAAGTTGGGTTCCGGTGAATTTGGTGTTGTTGCCTTTATTTCTGCTGCATGGATATTAACAGTTACACTGATAAATGTTTCAATGTGGGAAGATTGAAATCAAACAAACCTTTTTGTTCTTGTACAGGTTGTTTTTTTTTTTTTGTAGTTCTACTGCTATTTATTTATGGTTGTTATGCAGAACAGAAGCACGTCACGCTGAAGTCTGATATAATCTCCTTATGTCCCAACATTCAGCCGCTGTTATTGTTTGTTTAGTTAAGGGTTGTTTTTTTCCTTTCCAAAAAGATTAAAAAAAAGTTTTAATTATTTTAACTAAAGCTTCGACAAATGTTTAATCAAGAGGGACCTGCTGTCTCCGATGGGACATTAGTCAAAGGGAAATACAGTGTGTATGACTAATGAAGAAATATCAGGCCATAACGAGCCTCTGGTTTTTCTCTTTACCCGACGACAGGTGACGGTGGGCGGTACGCTCATCGGGATTGGCCGGAAGACTTCGGACTGTCAGGGCAACACAAAGTACTTTCGCTGCAAATTCTGCAACTTCACCTACATGGGCAGCAACTCGTTGGAGCTCGAGCAACACTTCCTGTCCTCGCATCCAAATAAAGTTAAAACCCCACCCACGACACCCCTGCTGGCCAACCACAGCATGGCACTGCAGGACAGCACGGCCAAGGAGAGGAGTCCAGTCTTAGACGGGTCCGAGCGCGTCGCGGTGAGGGCAGAGGACGACGCTCTGGTCGGGTACTCCATCCCGATGGCGAGCTGGGCGGGCGATCCAAGCCGAGGCTCTGTGCACGCTTATTATTGCTGTAAATTCTGTAGCTGGAGCTGCGAATGGTCGGAGGGCTCAGCAAAGCTTTTGGAGCACTATGAACAAAGACATAGAATGAGCATAGGGGGCGCTGTTTGCCCAAACAGCTCCAATCTTACAGGGGTGGACAGGGGAGGCAGAAGAGAAGTTGCGGAGAGAGACCCCGGGGCATCCAAAAGCCGTAAAGATCTGACGTCAAATCCCTCCAGCACCAGCCAAGGTAATCGACCCCTCCTGTTTTTATGTTTCCCCTCCTCTGATGCTCTTTGACCGCGTTCTGCTGAACAACAAATCCCGACGCTCCCTATCAGATCCCAGCAACAGCGACGCAGAAGCAGTGGTGACCAGTTACAACTGCCAGCTGTGCGACTTCCGCTACTCCATGGCGCACAGCGCCAACGTGATTGTGGTGGCGCCGCTGCTGCTGCACTACCAGCACAACCACTCCATCCACCGCTGCTGCATCCAGCACTGCATGTACTGCCCCCAGGGCCTGTGCCAGCCGCAAAAGCACCTCGGGGAGGTGAGATCAATAAAGAACATTTCGAGATGTTTATTTTCTCCGTTTTCCGGGAGAAAGCAGCGGGCTGCTGTCGGGCGCCAAATAAAATGTAACGTCGGAACAAGTGTAAATCTAATTGCTCCAATTTCCAGCCAGAGTTAAAATTCCCTTGCTTCCTCCCCCCGTCCACCTACGCGTGCTCCCCACTCTCTCTGTGCCAGCTGCAAAACAAATGCAGATTAGCATCTTTCAGCCAATTATGCACATTTTATATGGTAACCTTTGTTTCCATTTGCATAAAAACCAGAGAAGTAAATGAACAGCCCGATGCTCCAAGTCTGGTATTCTTTGGCAAACTTGTTTATTCGTGTTTTTCTCATCAGGTGTCCCACCCCTTTGCCTGTCAGAAGCCCACCTGTCATAAATGCTGCACCAAGTTTCCACAGTCCGGTACACAGCAGGAGGCTGCTGGTTCAAAACCAGCAGGGGCCACCTCGCCCAGCGTCACCCCGTCTAACCTCAGGGGAGACGAGGCTGTGGCGCCTCACCCGTCCAACCCCGTCCAACCTGTCGTCACACAAGGTATCGAAACTCACACATCTATGCTGTTCAAACGATGACGTCATCGTTCAGATTTACTCATTCCCTGGATATTTGTCTCTATTTGCTGTTTGCTTTCACCTCAGATGTGACCCACCTGTGTGACCAGTGTACGTTCGCCACCACCGACATTGACGTGTTGCTGCAGCACTACGAAGGCTGCCACACACTCATCAGCCTAAAGGGGGCGCCGCCACAGGTCAAAGCTGAGGATGAGGCTGGAGGAGAAAAGGAAACGGCCAGGGGAGGAGAAAGGGAGTACTCCTGCACAAAGTGCGCCTTTGTCACGGAAGTAGAAGAGGAGATCTTCAGGCACTACAGGTGAGATCAAGCATCTGGAGCAGAGAGCGTGTGTTCTATTGATGATTGGGCATTTCTTTCTTTAATCTACTCCCACAATGTGTCGCCCAGATCAGTTTGTCCAGGAGGTTCCTTTTTCTTGTGTTGTGATGACGCTGCTTTCATCAGGAATAGACTCATTGCATAATCCGATCTGGGATATTCCCAGCACTGGTCACGAGGCTGTTGGTGGAAACTCAAACACTGGGTAGTATAGTCAGCCTGTCCAAATGAGTGCTCAGTCACCCCATTTCTGTTAAAGGCCTGTTTCTAATCACAGCCGTGTAGAGCCAAAACTGTGTCCCAGAGAAGCGCCTTGAGTCTTATAGAAGAATAACTGACAGGTTGCAGAGCTAAATGTAAGATTGAAGCAACTTGTGAAGATGAAGAATGGGAATCTGAAGGACACCACGTTTTTTGGAACTTTGATGCACGGTGGAAACACAAACCTCTCTCATCATCAGGACTTTTTCACCCAGATTAATAAGTTCCTGGAAGTCCAAAAAAAGTCACCACAGAAAGACCCAGCTTGTACTGACCTCAGAAGCTGCGCTAACCGCTGCACCACTGTGGCACCAGATCCATATTTATCAGAATATTAGCTAAAACAGGGGTGCAGTGGGAGCACTACAGTAATGTGGTAGACTCCATAGACACAGCAGTCTGGAAAAAAGGCTAAATAGATTAGCGAGTTTCCAAATGTGTTTAAACACGGCTTTAGGGACCAACACACAGAAAACTCCGAAACTTGTTAAAAAAAATCCCTTCGGATTATTGATCTCGCCTTTCCCCATCACACAAATATATATGTTATAAAGATTTCTGCCAGGGAGCAATAAAATATTCAAGAGGGAGAGAGGAGAGAGGAGACCAAAGTATGTAGTGACAGAGAAAGAAGGAAAGGAGGGAAGAATGACCCAAAAAAGGGAGAAAAAGAGCAAAGTCGAAGAGGAGACGGAGGTGGGGGAGAGGGTGAAAAAGAGCTACACAGAGGGAAGTTAACAGTCCGCTCACATCCTTCAGAGAATCTCAGCCCAGAGTCTCGCAGCTCAAATCAAATAAAACAATAAGTGCGGAGAGAGTTCGCTGCAAGCACAAATGCGAACAAACCTCAGAACAAATCTTAATCCTGACACCTGAAACACCAGCAGCCACAGTGAAGAGCTGTGATAAATGCGTGTTGTGTCAGGCCAGTGGATCTCTTTCTAGCGGCTCAGGTTAAAGCTCTCTGAAGGACAAACTGTTGCATGCAGCATAGTTAGCATCCTTGTAAAGCCCCCTTTTTCAAAGGTTTTTGAACAAACCTTAAATAAAACAGGAACTTGAAAGAGGAAAGGGACATCAAGCATCCCGGTTTATTATCTCCCATATGTTGGATATAACGTACGGCCCATTGAGGGCTGATTTCACTGTGGCCCACACAAGAAGCATGCAAGCTATTTTCTGAGCCAGGAAAAGCCAAGCTCTTATATATAGCGCATATTGCCAGTGACAGGGGGGTAAAGGGGGCCCATTGATGAGTGATTTATTGTGTGCCATTCAGCGTCATTTACATTCCGCACTGTTTTGGCCCACTTCAACTTGATCCAGTCGAACATTGAGGCCCCTTTTAGCCAGAGACTCATTTTGAAGTCTACCTGTGTCGCTGGGGGGAATCAGAAGCACATAAACCTTTAAACATTATGATACAAGCCTGAAACTGAAGCCAGTAGCAGACAAACAAGGTAAGCTCCTGCAGCAGGAGTGGGGCAGAGTGGAGGCCGTGTCTGACCCGCTCGATGCTACACTCACTGCTACATCCCTGTCTCTTTTTTTTTTAGGCGCGTTCATGCGTGTTGCCGTTGCCGACGGTGCGACTTCACGGCTCCCGATTCAACGGCGCTCCTTGACCATTTCAACTCGGCCCACTGTCACGAATCCTCCCCCCCATTAAGCTCCTTAACAACGAGCTCGCTGCCGACCTCACTGACGCCCTCGCTAACGCTCTCGGCTAATGGCTGCTCGGCTCCCTCCACCCTAGCCATCAAAGAAGAAAGTAAGGGAGACATCCGCCTCCTCTACTCCCTGGCCCCCCCTGAGGGTCGCTTGGCGGAGGGGACGAGAGAAGAGGCAGGAGGGGTGAAAAGTGAGGGTGGCGAGGAGAAAGAAAGAGAGAAAAGTTGGGTTCTTGGGGATACAAGAGGACTAGGAGACAGAGGAGGAAGTGAGCAGGCCCACGGTTTACTCTGGGTTCCAAAGGAACGGATGGGCCCTGAAAGAGGAGTGGAAAGGGGGACCGGAGGTGGCACCCCCTCGCTCTTCTCCTCCCCTCTCTCGCTATCATTTGTTTCGTCCAATCACGAGGCCACGCGGCAGAAAAGAGGCGTGGCTTCGCCTAGCATGGTTTACCTGGGAGATACCAAGTCGTTTTTGGGAGACGCCAAGCTTTACGGAGGAGGGCGGCCGACGGGAGCCAGCGCAGGAGGAGTGGGAGGTGCAGGGGAGAAACAGATCCAGATGGCTACTCAGCAGTACCCGGGAGGAGGAGGAGCAAGTGGAGGGGGCGGAGCTCAGGAGTCAAAGGCAGGAGGCACCAAGGAGGAATCCCAATCACTTCTGCGGGTAAGATGAGTTAATGGCAAAGACTCTTGCTTCTCTGTTTTGACCGTCACCTCACGCTCATCTGTTATTTGTTCGTGTCGCTAACGTTCAGCGGGCAGTCCTTTAGACGGCTCCTCAGCGGCAGATCGTACCTGCTGGGAGCGCCAAAGTGTTTCCTTTATTACACTTTCATCAGCCTTCCCTGAGAGTTAGGATTACACCTCATGTAGTGAGAGGTTTCGTAATGAGATCTGGAACACTTCCCTCATTTTCAAAGTACCTACGCATGATGGCATTGTGTAAGAAGGTGTGTGTGTGTGTGTGTGTGTGTGTGTGTGTCCCACTCCATAATTTCTGGACGTTTACTGAGTGTGCATGTGTTTCCATGACACACACTTTTTTTCCCGATCAGTTGCATTCCTGTCATTTAATTTTACAACATGGGAAAAAATCAAAACAATAAAACCAGCCGGTTGCTACAGCGACGGTGGAGGAATACTGACAGTTTCCATGGTTACCACCTGTCAGCTTGCTCCCTCAATCCCACTTTGTGGCCTACGATGCCTTTTACTTCCGTGATGTCATGAGCTGGCTGGAACAGGCTGCGGTTCACCATCACCACAGAGATTATTGACGGTGATCACATTAAATCGAAATAGATGATGAGGTGTGTGTGTGTGTGTGTGTGTGTGTGTGTGTGTGTGTGTGTGTGTGTGTGTGTGTGTGTGTGTGTGTGTGTGGATAGCTGTGTGTAGATACGCCTGTGTAAGTGTGCGTCATCGCATGTATCAATGATCAGGATTTGTCTACGTGTGTGTGTGTGTGTGTGTGTGTGTGTGTGTGTGTATGAGGTGTTGGCAGCAACTTGGCAGACTGGACAGGGTGGGGCAGCAAGAGTTTTGTTCATTATCATGGGTGGAGTGGTCTGAAAGAGAGAGGGGAGAAAGGGAGCGTTGGAGATAACGTGTGAACCTACCAGGTTAACCACGGCTTCCTGTTTTCTTTCATTAACCAACGTTTACAGTGACGCCCTTTTAGATCACACATCACAGCTCTTTTATAGCTTAGCATGAGCGATTCGGGCTCCGCGTCTTGAGCTCACAGGCTTTGGTCTCGGGCTCCTGAAAGCCACCACTGTTGCTTTTTTTTCCCGTTCACACAGTTAACGATTTAATTTGGAACACTCAAAAATGGACCCACATGGGGTTGGAAGTTAGGCCGAACGACTGGCTGTCTGAGCTAATCGGGGAAATTCAGTTCTGCTGTGCACTTTCTGACCAATCGCTGGTGCTTTCCTCAATCTGGTAAAGAGCTTCTGCTGCTTTGTGCAGCGGTTTAGTTTATGATTCCTTTTGAATTAAGTTAAATGAATTATGGAAGCGGCATCGACAGACGATTATTATTACATTTGAAAAGGGCTAAGAATAAAACCGTAGCCTCAAGACTGTGCAGGAGCCATGAAGATGTTCCTTCACAAAGAAAATAAGACTGCAGAGACAAATGTCCCAGTTTAATAAAAGCCAAACCACTTTGAATAGTTTTCATGATGATTCCACATTACAGTTTAATACATTTACACTTTGATAGTTAAAAGTCATGCTACTATCTTTTCCCCTTCTGCCACTATTTTTTTCTGTCAGTTACTCACAATCACAGACACACACACACACACACACACACACACACACACACACACACGGTGAGGCTGACTCATCACTGGGCTGGGCAAGGGAGGGGCACTAATGCAGCACATCATCTGAAACAGCCTTTTGCTCACACACACCAACAAACACACATATTGACACTGGAGGACACATGCACGCACGCAGGGGCGGGCACGCACACACGCTTACAAGAGATTTGAATTGAAATGCGGCCTTTGACACAACAGGGCACAGCCCGAGAGATAAAAGAATCTGCCTGAAATACAAAGTGACTCTTTGTAAATGGCGAGCGAGGGAGGATGGAGGAAGAGTGATGGGGGGGGGGGCTTATTAGAAGGGAAGGAATGAGTTAAAAAAGGCAGGAGCAGACACAAAATAACCAAAGCCACAGTTCATCCAAACCTCTGGCTGCGTGTTTCCCTGCTACACACACACACACACACACACACATAAGACAGCTCTCAGGCTACTGGGACAAACTCGCCGGGCGCATCCGTAAAAAAAAATGTTTCTGGTGTTGGGGTGTGGGTGGCTCTTTCACTTTGTCGGTAGAAGTGAATTTATCTTGAAAGGCCTGATCTGTAATGGCCTTCCGGCGTTGAGACGCTGCTCCGCCGGTTGCTTCTGTAATGATTTATTACATTTCCCAGTCCTGCATTTCATTCTCTGACTCTGAGTGACAGCTGGGGGGAGACAGACCGAGCGTATGAGTTGCAGATGAAATTAAAGTAATAGCTTGTTTGAGGTTTTATGTTATAAATGGGTGCTGGCAGACTTTGAGTTACCCTGTTGTTTAGTTTTTGGGTTTTTACTATTTGGGAGTCAAACCTGCGCTGTGTGAATTAACCCACACATGTGCGGCTAAAAGCCTAAATAATAAATTCCAGACGGCGTTTTCAAAGGAAATTCCAGTTCACGGACAACAGAGTGGAGTCGGTCCAGGGGCAGAGACGGGCGGCGAGGAAGGAGCTGTAGATGCGGCCCTACGAACAGGACGTAATTGCGCCCATCTTATGTGGTCATGATATAATCCTGGAACAGCCTTCGGCCATGGTGTAAGTCCCTTGCGTGACGTTCTGCTCCATTCGATATGAGACACAGAAAGGAGGAAGGAGACGGAGCAAGAGGAGATAAACGGGAATGTGTGTTTCAGCAGATCAGAGGAGAGTTTCATTAAAGTTTCTCTCGTTTACATTTGTGCCCTACGGAGCTAATTACGTTTAAAACGCACACACACACACACACTCACACACCTCTATTTCCATGGAACTCTCATTACTCTGTGTTCTATTTCCCGTCTTCCGTTTTTCTTTGCATCGATTCCTCCGTGTGAGCGTACATGTGCGTCTGCTCTCTCTCTGCTGCCCGTGTGTTTAATTACACGTCCGCGTTCTGATCCGTGCGTGATTGTCTTGGCGCGCGTGTGTTTTCCAAGGAAATTAAAGCATGAATTAAACTTATTTTTCCGTGCTGATAATTTAGCGTCACTTTATATCCGCTACAGGAAATTATGCAGCTTAGGCTCGGGACAAAGAGCGTGTGTGCAGCACTTTGTTTATGTGCTTTCCCCCCCCCCCCCTTTCCCTTTTTTTTTCTTTCTTCCAAGAAAATAAAACTCCTTAAAGTGATTTAAGCTCTAAACTGCGCCGCCCGCTCGACTGCCGTATGTTTTCCGACGTGCGTTTTTACATTGTTAAGAAAGATCTGCTGAAAAGTGCTGTGAAATACATTAGATTTGGCTTGAATTGCAACGCTCAGGCAGAACCAAAGAAATGACTTTCTAATGAGGGACGGGAAGTGCCAAGCGTTATTTAATGTCGCACACTTGTTTCCAGCTGCGACGTGAATCCAAAACGTGTCGCGTCCCGTTATTAAAATAACCCTCCCGGACAGTCTGGGCGCGTTGGCGGCGCCCGGGGAGGCCCGCCACTGCGTTATTTGTGCGTTCATTCCATTCCGTTTGGTGTTGAGCGAAATCAAAACACTGGCGGATGTTTTGTCACCAGTAAAGGGACACGATGGACCAGTGAGAGCTGAGGATGCTCCACGTTAGCCTGTTAGCATCCTGCCGACAGGCTCTAATGGAAAACACGAAAGGTGCAGGTGTGTGTGCGTGTGCGCGCAAAGACGCCGCCGCGCCGACCTCCCGCTCTCACCCCTTTCCGCACGATCAGACAGAGTTGTCCAGTTTGTTTGTGTAGCAGTCACATTTCCCATCAGGACGCAGACTCAAATAAACACAGTCATGCTGGGAATAGAAAAAATAAAGAAAGCGGCTTGGGGTCGGGGGTTTAATGCGATAATACTCAGACACGACTTGTTTGCTGTCATTTTGACCCATGTTTGTCTGCCTGTCTCTGGAAATACTGGTGGGCAGGACTGCGTGCGCTGCCCGTGTGTGTGTGTGTGTGTGCGTGTGTCACATTTATGACCAGCGTGTGACTTTCCTCTATGTGACAGAACACAGCAGCCTCATTGTCTGCGAGGAATATTACATTTGGCTTGAAAAACAAATGACATCATTTTAACCACAGTTAGACCCATTTTGGGGTTTCTGCATATGCCACCACTCTCTCTCTCTCTCTCTCTCTCTCTCTCTCTCTCTTTTTCAAACACACACACACCCCACAGCTGTCACCATGAGTAGTTGCAAGGTGATCGCCCGGCTTTTTTAGGCTCAGCCTAATCACGAAGTAGATTTTCTTTTCTTGAGTATATCTTGGCTCGTGTGCGAACGTTAGCCCAACGTTCCAAGTCTGCCTTTGGGTTTCCAGCCGTCAGAATCTAACCAGCATATGAAATATGACTTTTCACATCCCGGCACCTCTCCCGAAGGTGTAAAATCAGTCATCGCCTGCTGACTTTTTCTCTTGGCGTCGGCGCAGCGTAATGATTAAACAGATGTCCCTCGACTCAAAGCCGAGGCTCCGCCCCCTTCTCCCCCCGCCGAGGCGTCCTTGAGGGAGACATTGAATGCCTCTTCGCTAAAGGCCGCGGCTGAGCCTGCTCTCCCGCTGGGTGAAGGCAGCACCATGAGGGATTTCTCCCTCTGGGTATTAAGATATTTTCCTACGATTGTCCAGATTTTGCTGGCACCCACTGAACTGTCCTATTTATAAAGAACCACATCAATCTGGCGCCAAAGTCGGAAACTCCATAAAGTAGTTATCCACGTAGTAGCTCAAAAGGGTTCCGCATCCAGCACCAGAACATAAGTTGCTTTTTTTATACATTAAAGAATCGAACCCCCTTTTTTTTGGTCCTCGGGGCGCAGCGGCTCTCATAACAGGACCTAATAGTTATTTTGTCTGGAGAGCGACGTGTTGATTTTCATTGGTCTGACACATGCCGATTACACACGCAGGCGTTTCATTGGTTCAGCCGGGCGCCCCTGACGCCGATGTTCCACCCTCTCTGCCAGTGAAACTGACCACGTGTTTTCAATCAGGTCGACATGGCAACGGTGAAAAACAGGGGTTATTTTAGCTCCTAGCTGTAATTTAGACGTTTACTTCAATTACTTTTACAATCAACTTACGCACACACACTACTGGAAGTGCATGGGGACGCGCACGTGCGCGTGTGTGTTGTTTTTCTCTGAGTGTGTGTTTTTCTTTGTCTTTTTTTTGTGTAAGGTGGGAGCAATTTACCGCAGGTTTGGGGTGGGTGCGGATCTGTTCGCGTTGCTCCGTACACGCACGCACGCACGCACGCACATGCGTGTTCCCATATGGAACCAATATGAAGGCCAGATGATAATTTGGCTGCAACGAGACCTCTACATGCAACACCATCCAGCTGCACACACACCCACCCACACACACACACACACACACACACGCACACACATACACACACACAGAGCCATTTGTGCAGCTTTCGTGTAATTAGGAAGCTGATTGGTTGGATTAAATGTCCATCTGACCCCTGACCAATAGCTAATTTGAAAACCGTGCTCTGGGTCTCTTTTTCATTTGTTTTAAGTCTCAGGTTCTTCGACACAATCAAGCCCTTTTTCTTTGTGACGGCCTCTGGACAACTGATAGAACCCCCCTCCCCCCAATTAAAACGTACAGCAGTATTTAGCATTTTAAGCAAGTATTTTAAGTATGGAATGGATCATTTTTGTGCCACTCTGGAAACGAAGGAGTGAAAAGTATGAATGAAACGCTGACTCATCAAATGATCAAAAAAAAGTCAAAAAGCTTGTGTCCAATTTAGCAGCCGCTAGTGGCGAGAACACAGAATGCAGGAATCGAGTACTCAGCAGGCACACACCATTGCTGGGATGGATTTGTGACTGCATCCAAAAATATAAATATTAAAAATGATGAAATGATTAATATAATTCCTGATGAATGAAAACTTTGTGAAATGCTGGCATCTATGGAAGAGGAGCCTGTCAGTCCAACGTTAGAGATGCACAGTGATACGTGCGATGATCCCATTATAGAGTAACACCAGCAAACAAACGCTCTGTGTACGTTTGATTTATATTTATGAATGCTTACACATCTGACCTTTAGTAATGATATAATGAAGGGGTTTTTTTAACATCTGCGCTTCGTTTCCTACCCCTCCAAAAGGTTCTGGGCCAGTACAAACTATTTTTCTTAGCAATTTTTCAATTCAAAATGGCATTTTCCACACCAAAATGTTCACGTCACCGTCTCCAGAAACTCAAAACAAAGCTCAGAAATTTGTCGCGTCATGGAAGCCAAAATAAAAAGAAGGGGAAAAAAAGCACACACACACACAAAAAAGCTGCAAACTTGCAAAGGGGTATAGTCCAGATCAGCTGCCAAACCACAACAGCAAAACAATGAGTAATAAGAAGCTCAGTAAATCCAATTTTCATTGCCACCCACTCTTCAGTCGCAGCCATCTGTCCCCTTTTTGGTGCATCTGACGTGCGCAGCGCGTCTTGTATCCAGGCCAAAGACAGCAGAAAGGGTTTCATAGAGAAAAATCAGCAGGCGCACGGACGCTCGGGTCTAATAATCGAACATTTGAGGCTGGAGAATGGAGCCGTAATCAGCGAATGTGACTAATTCACTCAAGGATTTTACCAACAAACCAGCGCAGGTACATCAATATTAGTGGGTAAACCTGGAGAAAGCCGGTCAGAGAACCTGCGAAGTGACCTTTTCCTACTGTTAACTGCTGCGTAGATGGCCGTGGAGCCTATTCCAGAGAGGTCACCAGGCCATCGCTGGGGTCAGCCCGCAGAACCGTGGGAGGACAAATGCAAAGAAAAGCTGCAGAATTGCAGATCAAAACACGTTTGGGGAAACAAACCAGGCTTTAGAGGTGAAGGACAGCCCAGAGATGCTGTTTGCTGCCATCGCCATGGTGAAGCAGGGAGGTGCTGGAAACTGCTTCTTTAATCGTAGTTAAGGGAATAACCGCCGAGTCGCGCGGACCCATTTCCTCCAACGCCGAACATGAAGAGTCCCCGCAGCTGGAAGGCTTAAAATGAGCGTTGGATCATCTTCCCAATCTGATTCAACGTCATAAAAAACTGGCGTTTATTTATTCTTCCGCGGACGCCTTCACATTCCCGTCACATCCCCGACTCCACGCGCAGTTTAAGTATGCACGCACACACTCGGGACCGACCAGTCATTTTGACACTTTAATCCACTTCTCTTCGGGACATCTATCCATGCCGCTCACACTCACTGCCGCTCTGTGTGTGTGTGTGAGTGTGTGCGTGGGAAGAATGTTGAAAGGGGATTTTCAAATCTTCAATCTTTAACATAATGTACACACATGCTAACACTATATGGTGAATTCCTGCCAGGAGACCAGTTTTCTCTCTGCTCCTCTTCTGTGTGTCTGTCCTGTAACTCCCCCTTTTCCCTGCCTCTGAGTCCCCTGTGAGGTCTTCACTCATTAGGAATTCTCCAGCAGTGTGCGCCTGTGTGTCTCTCTCTCCGTACGAGCGCCTTTATGAATTCCTCTCCACTAGCACGACGCATCCCGTATCCCCAATTTCCCTGAAGGCCATTTCTCTTTTGTTCCGTCTCCCTCCCGATGTCTGGCTGCACAACACCCGCAGACGAGACGCGGACCTGCGCCTCTCTAACCGTCGGAGGCTTGTTTGCCCTCAGACTGGATATCGACTGGTATTGTGGTTCTTCCTGTGTTGTGGGCAGAGGGGGGGCTGTCTGGCGGTCCTTTAACAGCCTTGTTTTCCTGTAGCCGCGGCTCCGATTTTTTAAGGAGACCCACTTGCCTGATTCACACAGAGATTCTGGAATATCCCAGCACCAGACCCCACCCCCCCCCCCCCTCCCCTCCCTTCCCGCAGCTGTAAATTCAGACAGCAGTCTAGTGTCAGACTGAGCTAGGATGGCCCCAGTGTCCCAGAAAAACCAAGGCTGCAGTCGAGGCTCTTCTGCTAGCTTCAAAAGCGCAGACAAGGCGACGCTTCTCCACCCTGTTCTCCCAGTCCTGGTTTGGGAGTTCTCGCAACCCCCGGATCTTTTTCCTCCTCTGGCGTTGGAGACGGTTGTTCTGTTCAAGGCGCTAAGAAATTACGGACGTTTGTAAAACACATCTTGTGAGGCTGTAAAGCCACGCAAACATGTGCACAGAGGATTTATGAGGCTAGCTGGTCTAAAAACGGCCGGGACCGCGGATCAACGGACCCCTGCACCGACTGTTTGCACCAACCAACCCACCGCATGTGGTCTGTAAATCGCAGCCAATGCGCCAGGTTGCCATGACTACTAATTTTTATTTTGGTGGAAATTCTGTCAGACATCTGCGTTCACATTTCCAAGCGCCTCGGTCCCTTATTTCCTGCTTCCTTTTAACAGTCCAGGTGTAGCCAGACAAAAGATGTGTGTGTGCCTGCTCCCGGGTCTCATTGGGAACGACTGCTCACATGTCACTTAACCTTCAGGTTATCTTTGCAATTTTGCAGCATAAACACGCACGTACATGACACAAACACACGCGCACACACACACACACACACACACACACACACTCTTTAGTCTGTTTGTTTTCCCATCAGAGGCAAACATAGCAACTAGCTCTCCATGTCCGCTCGCATCAGATCAGCTGCTATCTCCTCTCCTCTGCTCTCGGAAACGTTGACTCGCCTTTCCAGCAGTGATCGGGGATGGGGGGGGGTTCTTCTCTTGTTTAAGGAACGTCTGATAGGATCCGCTTCCAGCACCGCGCTTATTCCTGCATTTCAGGTTCAGCTCGCCGAGATAATCGAACCCATTTTGGAGGGAGAAAAGAAAAAAGCTCTTTGAAAGTGGATCCGTGTTATTCCTTTGATCTAGCGCGGCTGGTTGATTGGGAACAACCCGGACTCTCTCCCACGCCTCGCCGGAGCCACAGAGCTGAGAGTCACCGCTTTACCGCCCCACGCTGGACTGGACCCACACCGATCGTAAAACACGTCGGAGAGAAGAAGCGATTTTCCTTTGATCCCTTTGAACTTGGGGGAGCATTTCAGTCAGTATCTACTGGTCTGATCACAAGAGCTTTCTTCCCTGTTATCAAGGGCCTTGAGAAGTTTAACAACAGTTAGAATTTGAAATTAGCCGACACACAAAGTAACCCCAGCTTCACTGCACCTCCCCCTCCCCGTGTTCACATCGGCCCTAAAACTAGTTACGCTACCACCAGCCCCTGAAGCGAGGATTGTTCAGAGGAAATAAAAAGAGAGGAGCAGGAACCAGAGAGAAGGCCAACGAAGACAGGAAGATGTAGAGAGGATGAGTAAAATGAAATAAAGGTGGACAGAAGGAGAAAAAGGAGTAGCTGCCAAGCTCTGAGTGGGGTTAAGCATCACTACAAGTAAAACCTAATAAGGTCTGAACACACACACACTCATACACACACACTTGGCCAGTGTTCAGCATCAGTGTTTTTGGCTGCAGTAAGCAGTAAATCACTTCTGCCCCCGGATCCTCCGAGGCGGAATGCTGCTGTAATATATTACGTAGGAATTATACGAAGGCGTTTTCCGTCCTCCACATATTTAAAGTCGGGTCAGTTGTTGATATTCCTACCACGGTTTAGCGTTTTTACCCGGCTTTTCTGGGTTTAGAATGGCAGCTAGGGTCTCAATCAGGGGGTTAAATCAAACATCAGGTGAAGGAAGCTCCTTGATGCTTAACGTGGGACAATTAGGAGGAGAGAGTTGCTGCAGTCGTTGGACATGAGCCTCCCTGGGAAGGAAGACTGACCACGGTTCCCTCAGGTTCATCTCTTAATTTGAAAGCTGTATTGTACCTCCCCCACTAACAGGTAATAACCCCCTCCTCTGGCTCCAGCAGTGAGTAGATGTTGTAGTTTCAGGCCAAATGCACTGAAGACTTCCCAGTAAATAGCTGTTATTAGGCCCTGCTCGGTCTCTTTTAACCCCTGTAATGTTGTTGGGGTCGAGGTGAAGTGTGTTGTCAATTAGGTTGTACAGAATTGGAAAGAAATGACAGTGTTACTGGACCGTGTTCGAGCGATCCACATGCTTTTTCCACCATTCTACTTTTAATATCTTGGCTTTACAAGTATGATGAGTTCATGAATTGGTAATGGTGTCCAAGATTTTTGGATTTTTTTTTTTATTCCTCCTGCTTCCACAGATGGTTTTTCTTGGACAGTCGACTTTTCAAGATAAATACAAAGCAAAGCGGTCCGTCCAGAAGGCCGCAGAACTGCAAATTACACACCGGAAGCGCCGTGGAAGGTTTAAATTAGCATAGCTGGTCAGCTGTTCCAAGCTCAATAAAAGCTGCGAAGTCGCCAACAAGCACGGAACCTTCGATAAACATCGAAGACCGAACACGACTGTCGGTTTTCAAAGCTGCACGATCCAAACACAGGCAACAACGTGCTCTCTTTTTCACTCTTCCGCCCTTATGGCCAACCGCCTCCGCGAGGCAGAAAAGAAAAGCGAGAGCGCCTCGAAAAACCCAGGGAATCATGGGAGGAGGGAGAGATATTGGATGGTTTTGCATCCTTACTCAACGGTGAGCCTTTTCTCTCACCGAGCAGCGATCCCCCCCCCCCTCCCTCCCACCGTTTCCCCATTCTCTGCTGAGTGGAGATTAAAAGCTGATAGGAGATTGCAGAGACATGTTGCACTCCTGTTCAGGCACACACACATACGCTGAGACCTATAGGCACACACACACACACACACATCCGTACAGATGGAAACATTAGCCCTTGTATAGCTGGGAGCTCCTGATGTAAAACACATGTTCCCGCCTCGGCTGTGTGTGCCGCGTCTATGGCTGTTTAAACCAACTTTATCGCTCCATCAGTTCAGAGACAAGGAGTGATTCATTCAGAGAGAGGCAGCCGAGTGTGTGTGTGTGGGTGTGTGTGTGTGTAGGATTTGATGTGAATGTGGGCGCAAGGACAGACAGAAATTTTCCATTTTCTTATTAACGGTGAAACTTCTCTTTTTTTATTCCTTTAAATGCTGAACGAGCACAGTCTTTCCTCCACACTTAGCACGCCAGTTCCCTTATTTTAAGAACGCAATCGTCAGTACATGAAAAGAGCCGGCGAAAGTCTCTGAATTAAAAGTTGATTGCATGTGTTGTCCATAAGAGGGCGCTGCTAAACACGTAGCTGCAATATACAAGAGTCAACAACCGGTCAAAAGTTGCCACATCATGGTTATACATCTATTAATTAATTTCATTCTGAGAGATTAAAGCAGCCATCAGTTAATGATGTTGACAAAGTGTGCTGATGTCTCCATGTTGAGGGTTTTCACATGCGACCGGAGGATGAGATCACAGGCCACAAAAATCAACAGGAAATGACAAAACACTGTTTCTGGAATATGTAAGTCACCCACCGGGGCCAGAATTTCACAATGTGTGTGAATTTGTGTGCACAGAGGTGGCGTCGTCACAGCGCTTGATGGGGGGAGATGTGTTTAACGTCATCTTCAGATTAGCATCTGCCCGCTACAGTAGGAGCAGAGCACGGCTACACGCGTCCATACGCTGCTGCGCTGTAGAAATGACAAGCGCACACGTCACTAACACTTTGTTACAGTTATTGATGGCGCGGCGCGGCGGGTGAAATAGCCACAGAAAAATAAAAGGTAAATAGATTCGCCCGATAAAGGTTTCTTCTTGCCGCCGGTCGTTCCAGTAGACTGAACTCATCTACATTTAGATTCGGCAGCCACGTGTGTGGTCATCCGTGCCTTTGACTTGAAGAGAGTGCGTGTGTGTGTGTGTGTGTGTGTGTGTGTGTGAGAGAGAGAGGGAGCCTTTATTGACCAGTAGATGAAGGCTGTGTGTGTGATGAGAAGCAGGCCACCAGATGGACTTATGGGAAATAAAAAACCTTTTTATTTATTTATACGGTTTGATTAAATGGCATTTGTTTCTGCCTTCCCGTGTGGGTGTGCGTGTGTGTCTGCATACGTGCGCAGATTGTGTTCAATGACAAATAGAAAGGAGGGACCAGAGAAATCAGGTTGGGGTGATTACTGTGGGAGCACTGGGGAGATACTGGGAGGAGAGACAACTCATTTGCACAGTGGGGGCTCGTCCCCCTGCTCTTCTCTGTCTCGTCTTCCTTCTCCACGTGACTTTTATTAAAGCATCCATAGCAGCAGCGGTTTGGATGCTTCAGCACTTCTCCCCGGGCTCTATGTGGTTTTGAAGACTTCGACCTTGAGCCTATAGTTTCCGTCCACCTCTTGATTTTGTGAGATTCATCAGCAGAATATGAAAAGATCGGAGGCTGTTTTTTTTAATCAAATGGAGGCTGCAGCTAACGATCAGCATGACAGGAAAATATCCACTTGTAACGCACAAACATCTTTTTCCAATCAGCAGTTATTTAGCTAATGCTTTTCTCTGGACTCACTTACAGAAAGTGCACGTGGATACCCCCCAAAGCCGCTTCTATTCACTGTCCAAACGAAGAGCATGTTAAAACGCTTCCCGAGGATCGTTCTGCCTGTTGCAGCTCTGAGGTCGGCGCTCGTCTCCTTCGCCCGGCTTTATTTCCCCGACAGCTGTCGCGGCTACATAAATCTGCCCGAGTGACGCTTGTTAGCATTTCTAGTATTTTATGCAGGAACGTGCGGCTACTTCACTGCACAGCTTCCAGAGGTCAGTCCTGGAACTGGTGCGGATTAGGTCCAGGTTTTGGGAGCGTCGAGCAGTTGTGTACCGTCATGAGCGCGGGTCCCTCTGTATCCATAACCGGCGGCGATCCAGAGTGGGGATTTAGCGGCGGCTATCGCTTTTAGAAGGCAGGAAGAAACTGGTGAAAGTCAAGCAGGTTTAGATGAACTGCATGGTTGGGGGAAGGGCTGGGGGATTACTTCTGTCTGTTCTGATTACATTCAATCGAATCATTTCAGATTGGAAGCTTCTGGAGGAATTTTGGATGAAAACCTGAGTGATTGTAAGATGTGGCTCAGTTTAACAGCCGTAGCCTGCCAGTACCTTCTGTGCATGTGTGTGTGTGTGTGCTCTCCATGTATACTATGACTATAGATAACAGATCCGAAGTGCGTATCTGTCTAGACACGCTCGCATCGGGTGTGATTTGTGTGTGTGAGTGTGTTACAGAAAGCAAACAAAAGCCGAGGAGTCGTCGACATATGTTCCAACACAGATCCCAAACTCATAAATCACTTCTGCCGGTCCTCAACAGTCCGTCTCTGTCTCTCTCTCTGTTTCTCAGTAAATACACGCTGTGCTCGCTCTGCCAGCGGGGAGATTTGTGCTCTGGAGCGCTGGTGAGCAGTGTTAGGGAGGAAAAGCTGCAGAGGAGCAGGGGAAGAGGGAGCAGG
This sequence comes from Takifugu rubripes, assembly GCF_901000725.2. NCBI lineage: Eukaryota > Metazoa > Chordata > Actinopteri > Tetraodontiformes > Tetraodontidae > Takifugu > Takifugu rubripes. Next base: position 3,331,825 of record NC_042296.1, on the reverse strand, counting down.
GAGAAAGAGGGAGATAAAAAAGAGGTAGCAGGAGGAAGAAAAATATGTTTTTGTGTCTTTTCTTTGGCAGTGTGTGAGTGTGTGCTCTCTTTTGGCCTGTGTCTTGAATTTAACATCATCTACGTGAGTGTGTGTGCGTGTGCTGATGTTATCCAGATGTGCAGCTACAGTGAGCTATAAAATACAGTTGTCATAATTGTGTGTGTGGGCGTGCGTGTGTCTTACTTCCTGTCTTCCTCCCAACGCTTAATTAGGAAGCTGATGAACAGCACTCACACACACTGCGCGGGGTAAAAGAAGAGTTAATGCTGCAGCCTGCGCTGAGTTTAATTACACAGAGGATTCTGGGTCCATGTGGGTCCAGGATGTTTGTTCATCTGGGATGGTGGATTTAGGGTGACCGGCTGCAGTTTAGAAACCATACCACACTTTCTGCTTCATCAGAGAGAGAGAGAATGTGTGTGTGTGTGTGTGTGTGTGTGTTGTTGTAGAGCCACAGAATATTAATGTTTAATACCTCCACGTATGTAGCAGTCCAACAACAGCAGTAGCTAAAGGCCACTCAGGCGACGCCTCCAAGTAGATGTTTTTTCCACACCACACATCATAACTCAGAACTTAATGGAGTTTTGCACCGCTAGGGGGCGCCGTCAGCAACGCTCTCCGCATTAAACCATCAATTGCGCACCTCAGCTGTTACATGTGCACGTGTGAGGGATGTGCAGGGTTTCATTGTTCTGCTCCCTCTCTTCTCTCGTGGCTCGAAAGCACTTTGGATTTAATTTCATTGGTAATTTTGTGCACCGTTCTGTTTGATATCACCTCATCCATCCACGTTGTGTTTCTGTGGCACAGCTACCTTTTGGAAAGTGCAAATCTCTCTCTCACACTCTCTCTCCATTTACTGGTCCCCAACCTTTGGGGCCTGTTGATATTATTCGCTGGCCGGCTGTGGAGAGATGGAAAAGCGATATAGATGAATACGGCGTGACGAAAGCGAGAAATAAAAAGCGCCGAGGCTTGAATTTTCCCGTTTTCTTCACTTCATCTGTGAGCGTTTATGCCTTTAACCTCCCGTCTACTTCCAGCACGCTCTCCTCTCACCACGGTTCTTTGTACAAGTGACAAGGCGCTAAGCATCGCTCTTTAAATAGCTTAGCATGTGTAGCATCTTCAGGCTACGATGGTAGATGTGTGTGTCCGTTTTTACGTCACCCAAGACACCAATCGGATCTTTTTTAACCTTATTTTCTTGGTTAAACAAGGACGTGTTTTACGACCGGAGCCCAGTGGATGGCAGACAGATACGCCACAACAAATGCATCATCATATGTTCGAGGCTACAGTGATCCCACGAGAGAGGAAGTACTGTTGGGACAATGTGAGTCCTGCCTGGACAGGACCATGTCCATGTTGGGATGCTGTTTGTCTCTAGGTGGAGCCCAGACGTGGATAATAAAGATGCCACCAGACGTGCTGGCCGCCAGCGCTGTCAACTAGTTTGACACACACTATTTTTCATCAGATTTCTGTGTGGACCAACTCCTGAGACATCTGTCCCGCTCTAACAGGTGTAACCGTGTCACCAGCTCCAGGTCCCTCCCCATAAATAATAATACAGCCCATCGTCGGCCCTGCATACCAACACACACACACACACACACACACACACACCAAGCAGCTCCAGCTCCACAAACACTCCGCCAGCACTTGAAAAGATGACAATGGACGCAGTTGTGTTGATAATTGAGTAATATCAGAGCGCTGTTAGCTCCATGGTGAGGGGGGGTGTAGGTCACATGGGTCAGGGGTTCTCTCATCACGGGCAGGAGGGCTCAGAATTGCTACGGCAGTTGGAGAGGAGATGGGGGTTTCTATGGTGACGGTGCATTCACTGGTTTGCAGTTGTGCAGGAGTGACCAGGCTGCTGATGCACCTCCAAACTAGGACACGCACTGACAGAACAGACAGATTTCATCTCCTCCCACTTTGATGGCTCAATCAGATTATATTATCCATCCACATAGTTTCTACTGCCTCTCCCTGTGGAGGGGGGGTGGAGGAAGGGGGGGGGGCTACCCCAGCTGTCTGGGGTGCTTCCAGGACAAGTGTCCAGCTCATCTGAGGGCTAACATACAGAGACAAACAACCATTCACACATGAGGTTAATTTAGGGTCACCAGTTTACCCCCCCCCCCCCCCCCCCGAGTGTGTGTGTGTGTGTGTGTGTGTGTTCCCTATATTTGCCATTGCTTAGCTCTTACCTTGACATTTGCACCCAACTAGTGTTCCTCATTTTCCATTGCCATGACCTCTGACATGGACACACACACACACACACACACACACACACACATAGCAGGAAAAATATATTTCCTATCTAATAGACTGGGAAAAAGTTCCCCTTCACTAGAGATAACCCTCCTTTGGTCTCTCCCTCCAGTGATGGTGAACGTTAAAGGAACCTCAGACTGTGTGAGGAGGCGGTGTTGTGACCATAAAATTCAGACCTTTCCCTTGTTACTGCCGATTAACATGACTTCAAATAACACAAGACCTTTTCTGTGCCACATCGCCGGTGAGTTCCCTGGTAGCCCACTGGTGTGTGTCTGTGGGAATGAGCCCACTCAAGTGTTCTCAGATAAACAATAAGATACATCCTAAGACGGTTAATAAGATACTTAATGCCAGCGGATAAGACTACAGGTATTAAAGATACTCATTATCTTCCTCCCTCTGGGCCGCGACACACACACACACACACACACACACACACACACGCACACACAGAATGCTCAGCTGGTCAGTCTGAAGTAGGTCACTGCTCTTCAGACATATGAAATATATGCACAGAAATATAATTTCAGATAAGGAAAATAACTTCCCACCCAGAAAATGCACACGTAGCTTTTTAACAGCGAAACTCCATCCCATAGACGCAGAGAGAAGAGATCTATTTCATTACTTCATCATTCCCCTCATGGAATTCAGCCTAATTCTTTCAATTCCACATTTCAATATAAAAAAAACAGCACGGATCTCCGCTAACTGCCTCGAGACGGCTAATATGGCGGCGCTGTGTGGAATTCTCTGGAAACTGTTTGGCAGCACAACCAGGACGGAGGATCATCACTCCTAAAGGGGGGCAGAGACACCCCCCCCCCCGACCATCATCATCACGTCAACGTGTCACAAGCTTAGCATCGTCATTTTAAACCTTCAGTGTGAACAGAAACCATCAATAATAATATGGATGTGTGGAAGCTCAGTGCTGTTGAGGTAAACGTGTGCGTGTGTGTGTGCGTGCGTGTGTGCAGGCTCCAGCTGTCCGTCTTTGCTTCAGGTGGGTGTCTTTGCCCCTCTGACTGACCTCAGATCAGATCCCCACACATATTGGGGGCCTGCAGCACCGTTGGCAGATGTTGATTCACATCTGGAGCCGCTGCCATCGTGTACAGTAGATGCGATAAAGTCGCCGCACAACCGCCGTCGCACCCCGCCGGGCGCAGCACCCCGCCGGGCGCGTTTGTTTAGCGTCCTGCGTGGCAGCGAGCCGGCCCGGAGCTGCAGCAGCTGAGAACGGGGGGTCTGGGCAGAGCGTCAGGACGCCACCGCTGGCGGGGAAAACCACAGCGCCGCTGGATGACAGGCGATCATCGCTCGCTCCCTGCTGTTGCCAGGCGGGGGCCTGCAGCGGGAGGGGCTCAGGGTCCATCCAACAGGCGACGGCTTCATCACCCGGTTGAACTTTGACCTTTTGTGCTCGGGGAGCTGCAGTTGTTAGAGAAAACTTTTGAATCGGAGAACATCCACGCCTCTGGCCTCGTGACACTCGCCGCGTGCGGCCCATTTAGGTGCCCGCGCCTGTGTTCCAACCTTCCCGCCGATGTGCCGCATAGCTAACGAGGACCGGCGAGAGCGCCGCTGTCACCGAGGGTTCATTTCACAGGTCTCCGGGCTTCGGAGGCGAGAGGCGGCGCCCGCCAGGCTCTCATCTCGCCGTACAGAACGTTCCCGCGGAGGCGAGCTCAGAGCGGCCACGCTCCGAACAGAAGGTCACCGCACATCCCGTCCGTCCTCGCCTGTTCTCGTTTTCAGAAGTGTTGCACTTTTGCTCCCCCCGACCTCCAAGCGCGCCTTTTGTTCCGGCGTTAATCAGCTGTAGGGATCAGTTCACTGAGGCAGCGCTCAACATCATCACTGGGAATTCAACCCTCCACACGCTAGCACGCGCTAACACGCGCGCGGGTTTGTTTCCTTACAGTAAGTCGTCTCTTTTCCGTCTGCTCCTGCGGGGATAATTAGCCGTTTGTTTACGTGTCGTTCCCGCCTTTATCACAGGCAGGGCAGAGTTTCAGAAGTTTCTCGGCAGAACTTGGCTGCACTCCTCCTCCACGCATCGCCGCTAAAGTCATCTGAGCAGATAATCGGCAGGAAATAAAGCCCCCCCGCGCGAGCCGAGGGAGCGCCACAAATGATAAGGAGAGCTGCTCCCGCTTAATATAAATGAGACGAATCGCCTCCAAACAACTGTGTTTGCCTTGCTCTCCTCCCTGGCCCCTGACTGGGTGAACTGTCTGCGTGCTGGTGGGACGTCTGCGTCCCGGCGCCCCCCCCCACACCCCCATCACCATTATTGTCACTCCAAGGTGGATTTTTCACTGCTTCATGAATCAATCCTGCCCAGGATCACCCAACCCAAACCCAATTATTCTATTAAGAGATGCAGTTTCAGAATAAAATACACACACACACACACACTCTCTCTTTAAGCATTTGGCACACACACACACACACGCACAGAGGCACTTCCCAGACCCCAGACTGAGCTGGTCCCTCATATTTGTGTTTGGAGAATCTCTCTCTTCCTCCATCCTCCTTTTTTGTGTGTGTGTGTGTGTGCGTGTGTGTGTGTGTGTGCTCCTATCCACTGATCCAGTGTATAGGATATTGAACTTGGCAGTATGGAATTCAGTTAATTCCTCCAGCTAGTCCATGCTTGATTAAATAATCGCTGATTTAATGCAAGTGGGTGCATGTTTCAGTAGGTAGGTGAGTGTGTGCCTACGTGCGCGTGTGTATAAACAGCGGGGCCGACTGACTCCGTAAGTGAATTAAATGTAATTTAATTTTGAAAGCCTCCTTTTTGAACGCATTCTAAACCTCAGGGCACCTGTGTCTGTATCTTTATCCTATCTCACATTCTTTCCCTCCAGACGACGGCGGAATGTGCACGTGTGGAATTCTCCTCCGTGGTGCAGAGCCCCAACCACTCCTTTACTGTTGGGAGTTGTCGTTTTGGTTGAATTGGGACGCTTGGAGGGTAATTGCATCCATATTTTCACGGGTGTATCTCTGCTGTGCAGAGTCACCTCGTAGCAGGAAGCTTCTGGGCTCTGGAGTGTCCATGTTCTCCACACGTAGGGATGGGTCCTCCAGGTTCTGCAGCATCCTTCCACAATCCAGAACCATGTTAACCTGGTTGAAGGAAGGCTCAAAGACGTTCCCCTCCGTTCTCTTTAACACGTCTGTACAGGTGTGGATATACAACATATATCATCATAGATCCTTACACACTCCTGAGGTGTCATCTGAAACGTAAAGTCTCCAGTGATCCGGAAGTCTCTCAGTTCTTTCCCGCATGTACGGTAGCATGAAGTGGGGGGGGGGGGGGAGTTTATGTTAAAGATGGTTCCACTCGCAAAACTATTTAGAAGTTCATTTTGCTTCAGTGGGCGCTTCTGCGTTCCATCCAGTTCTTAAAGATCTGGTTGGGAAGCACAAAGCCGGCACGGGCGGAGAGGGAGTGTGTGTTTGTGAATGTATAGAAGTCCCAGCGGCTGTCTGAGCGCTGCATTATAGCAGCCTGCGCTTTGATGCCACAGAAAAATGGACTTTTAATCCATTTTACTCAGAGTCACAGAAAGGTCGTTTGGAAACTTGCGCAACTCCACAGGAGTTTAGATCGGAGAGCCGGGCCGAGCATTTACCCCGGAACAACAATCGGCTGCCGCTGTGGCGCTACTCATGACCGTGCTAGAGCAGATCGGACCCTTCATCTGGGATCCTCAGGATCGCTCTGAGGCCGACTACATCTGCAAATACCGTCACTACATCCGCCCGTGTTTTGTATCAGCGCGTTCTGCCGTTTGACTCCATGTTTGAGGGCGATAAGTTGGAATCGGACCCACACAAACGCGTCTCAACGACACATTTAACCGCGGTTCTTCAGTGCGGAGCATAAAGGAGCAGCTGTGCACAGAATCTGCCTCGGAATCCTCTCCAAAGTTTATTTCCTGGCTTGATGAGGAGGCTCGATTCTTCTTTTGTTTGTTTGTTTTTGTTTTCCTGGAGCCTCTCCACCTGTCCAGCACGCAGGTGCAGGCGCGCGCATCCGTGTCAGGGGGCGTCGTCGGAGGCGCTAAATGAGCGGTATCTTTGCTTCCAGATAAATAGCCGTCATTACGACCCCCAGGCTCTAATTACCTGCGTCGCGCCTCTACGGGCCGAGGTGAGCGTGGTGGGGGGGCGGGGGGGGGGGCTCCGCCGATCCACCGCAAATAAACGCAGGGAAAAATTCTGCCGAGCGACCGTCGGCTGCTTTAAACGCCAGATATTTGAGCAACTTCACCCAACCAGATGATGATTGAAGAGGAAGGAAGAGATCACGAGCCAGATATCTAGAGAGTGTGTGTGTGTGTGTGTGTGTGTGTGTGTGTGTGTGAGAGAGAGATGAGGGGCAGCTGTGAGGCCATGTGTGAGTGATTTTGGGTGCTCGCAGGGAAACAGAGCTCCGATGACAGATGCGGCGGTCGGCTAGCGATGCCAGACGCACACACCACATCAATCAATCACCTGGCTTCATCTCCGCGCATGTGGCGACCGTATGGCGAGCGCAAGCACACACGCGGCGAGGACGGGAGCGCTCCGGCGTCGGACGTCAAACGGACGGAAACAAATGTAGCGCGAAGACGCTGAAATTAGCTCAGGTGTTTATTACCAGGAAACAGGAAGTTTTATCTAAGACCGGGGGGAGTTTTTCCAGCATCAATAATCTCGACCACGACGTTCCTTTCAACGAATCCGGGCGGATTGTTCCACACAAAATGAGGAACGTCTTTGCAAATGGGCGTTTACGAGCTGAAAACAGGAAGTGGCTGCATGGTCTTGTTAAAGTCAGAGGGAAGGTTGCAGCCGTGACCTCCAACAGCCCAAATGACCCGTTTAGCACGAGGACGGAGGCCCGGCATCCCGGGCCTGAGCGCTCAAAGGCTCTGCCTGTTTAGCTCGCTGCTAACATTCCATTTGCTTTTTGCCCTTTCTGTTACTGTTATAGTGCTGCTGGGTGTAAAATAACTGTGTCCCGTGGGATAAATAAAGAGATGCATCCATCCATCCTGCTAAACAGCCCTGAACACACACTCTACTGGTGTGTGTTCATAGAGGAGGCAGCTAATTGTTCTGTGATCCTTAAAATCTGCTAGATTGGAATAAGATGGGTTTCCCCCCGTAGCCGCCGGTGTGGGAACAGATCTGCAGCTCCCACCGCCGTCATGGAAATAAAAGGTTTAAAAATGTCACCAATTGAAGACTCAAGGGCCCTTTTTCACCACGTGGCGCCTCCTCTGCTCACCTCAACTGTGGAATCCAGCTCTTCAGATCTGCTGCCTCAAGGTCACCAGCGAACAGGAGCCGCGCTGAAGACGTACGGCTCAGACGCTCCATCAGGAGGTGGCGGCCGCCGCTAACATTTCCTCCTTTGAGCATAATTAACTCTTTGTTCGCGTAGGAGAAAAGAAACGACCAAGAAAACCCTGCGAGGTGTGACGTGGCTCCTGCCGTACATCGGAAACTGGTTCATTTAGCAAAGATGTTCTTGTTTAATCGATGGATTCGACGCTGCTGTTATTGATAATGAAGCAAAATTCTGAAATCCCCAGATAGGAGGAGGCAAACGGAGGAGAGAGAGTGGATGCAGCCAGACTTTAAGATGCAGAGAGAATAAAACGGTCGGGTGGGCAGATAGAGAGAAACAACAGATTTATGGCGGGGAAAGATGAGGTATGGTGCCCTCTCAGGGTCATAAAGGTGGTGAATGGGACCAGAGACTTAATGGGATGGAGAAACATTGTGATTGGCTCATTATTGTGATGGAGCACATTGCCACGACAATTGGCCTTTTCACCCCCAACCTGCAGCCGTCCTTACGCACTCTACTTTTCTATGCGCCACTGCTCTGTGAACTAAGGAGGTGTGTGTGTGTGCGTGTGTGTGTGTGTGAGAGTGCAGAAATGGGCATTTTCCAGTGAAAGTCACAGCCTTGAAGCACATCCTGCAGTTCGGATAAATACCGAATTAGCTAGCTCAGCTCGTCCGTATCTGTCAGAGCCATGTTGGAAACACACGGCCGTCAGTGTTTTCTACAGGATTTCCCATCAGGCCTTTAAGCTGCTCAGTGTTTCCTGTCACTCTCGAAGCGTGCTAGCACGTCGTCCTCCTCTGATACTGACTCCCTGTTTCTCTCCGTCCGCAGCGGCGCAGAGGCAGCGGAGTCTTCTGCGCCAACTGCCTGACCACCAAGACGTCGCTGTGGAGAAAGAACGCTAACGGCGGCTACGTCTGCAACGCTTGTGGGTTATACCAAAAACTACATTCGGTGAGTGGAGACGCCTTCAGGTGCAGATACAATCAGGCCAAGCGAGGCAGGTTAGCTTCAGGAGCTAGCCTCCTATGTTCCGGGAGGACCTGCCCCTCTAAACGTTGTGTTCAGCTCATATACGAGATCTAAATCACAAGGTGGGAAGAGAATTCTTCATAAACTGTGGTGTTTTCTTTCAGCCTCAGGGCGAACTCGGCTGCTAATTATCATTCCCCCCGCCTGCCCGATTAGCATTAGCTTGCGAAGCCGCAGTTGAAAACCTCGCACATATCCACCGTGAGGGGAAAAGTAGTTCTGATCGGGGCGGGAGTTCCGGACCAGCAGCAGTCACACCGAGCCAGCTCGCTGGAGTGAGCAATATGACGGAATTAATCAAGTCTACCACCGCAGCCTGGGGAACCTATATGGAAATCTCAAATTTAATCACCGCATGAATTACAGATGAGATAAAGAACCAGCCTGGAATTGAGTTGACTTAATATTTAGCGCTCTCACTTGAGAGCCTTTTGTTTTTTCCTTGTTTTCCTCCAGCGGAGGAGAAGCACATTTCACACTCGACTCCACCTGTTTACCAGGATGACCAGTGTTTAGCTTTCAGAACTCTCCCCTTGTTCATTCCACAGCATTAATAACGCCGTTAATAAAGGCGTCGTGTTCACTGATCCGGACACCTTCCAGTGGACCTCCCAGGTCCTGATGATGTCCTTGGTTCCACCCATTCGTCTCATCTTCTTCTCCCATCACCTCCCAGCAGCCCCTCTGCTCCCGACAGCCCCCTCGGTGCCACGCGTGTTTTATACCTCGTAATAAAAGTTTTATATGCCCGACACACATTATTGGAAAGGATAGCAGCTAGTAAAGCACTTCAGAGTGAGGGGAGGCCGGGAAGAGTTATGAATACGGCGGGGAGACGAAGGTGTGGACGTCGATAATGAATGAGGACACACGGGCAGATGGGGGCGAGGCATTGATTAAGGGATGGAGGGGGGCAGGAATGTTCCATGGAATAAAAGTGAAATGAAGGTTGTTGATCTCTGAGAGGCCAATCAGCGAAGATCTGAGGCTAAAAATGGCAACGCCGGCTTATTTCAATAAATAACTGCTCTGCTTTCACGCCGAGCTGAGAAATACCACTGACTTTAGGTGCTGGTGCGCCCCCTTGTGGCCAGGGCAAAAACCTGCCGCCGCCTCCTGCTAACTCACTTCTGCTCTCTCTCCTGCCCCCTCCAGACACCCAGACCTCTGAACATCATCAAGCAGAACAACGGGGAACAAATCATCCGACGGCGGACCCGGAAACGCCTCAACCCGGATTCGCTGTCGTCGGAGACTCCGGCCTCCAAGCAGCGCGTCACCGGCGAGGAGCGGGTGAACGGGGAGGAGTCGGAGAGAACCTGCCCCTCGGTCAAGAACCAGCAGCCGTCCCCTCTCTCGCGCTCGCCCCGATCCACGCAGGCCTTCCTGGCCAATCAGACGCTGGAGATCCACCGGCGCATGCCTCCCCTGCTCCTCCCCTCACACGCCCCTTCCTCGCTGGTCGCCGAGGGAAACGGCGGCATCGTCGAGGGGACGATCGTATCAAAGGTGGAGGGGGGTAAAGGAGGAGGGGGGTCAGAGAGAGGCAGCCCCATCGAGAAGTACATGCGTCCGTCCAAACCCTCCAGTTATTCCCCCCCAGGTTCCCCCATTGAGAAGTACCAGTATCCTCTTTTCTCTTTGCCCCTCCCACTCACCCTCTCACCTGATCTCACGCCCGAGTCTGATTGGCTGAGATTCTGGACCAAGTACAAGATGGCAGCCGCCTCCGGAGTTCCTGCCGCCATCGGTAGCATTAGCAGCCCCGCTAGCGTTGGAAATAGCACTCATTACCTGGGCGCCATGGTGACGCCGGTGCGGCATCATCAGCAGAGTTACACGGTGCCGTACTGCACCTCGCCTTACTCGCCCCTCCCCCCTCCTCCGGCGCCGCTCCATTACCCTCCCCCGCTCCACTCCCAGACCTCCTCGTCCTCGTCCTCGCTGGAGAACGACGCGCCCCTGGACCTCGCCATACGTCAGAGGGAAGCGGGCGCGCCAAAGCCGCAGGTGTCAACAAACGGCGCGGAGAGGCGGCGGCAGGAGTCGCCCGTGGCCGAGCGGCCGAGAGAGAGCTGGAAGGAAGAGAAGGAAGTGGAGGAGCGGGCGGAGGAAGCGGGAAGCTGGAACGAGGACGCCGGGAACCGCCAGACGCTCCGGCTGACGGCGGACGCGGCCACGCAGGACGACCTCGCCAACCGTTGCGTCCACTGCGGGATCTACTTCCTGGATGAGGTCATGTACGCCCTACACATGAGTTGCCATGGCGAGCAGGGACCATACCAGTGCAGCTTTTGCCTGCACGTGTGCGCCGACCGCTACGACTTCACCACGCACATACAGAGGGGCTTACACAGGTACGCGGACAAGACGGCGCCGGCCGCGGCCCACGGGAGGGACGGCCCCCCGCCTGGAGACGGCGCCACGGCGCCGCAGACCGCGACACCAGAGACGGGGGAGGACGGCGACCGGCGCGAGGCCTCGGCGGCGTCCCGTGACGACCAAGGAAGAGAAACAAGAGGCGGCGGCGCCAACGGCGAGAGGGAAGGGAGGCACGAGACGCCGACGGGGGAGGAGTCGGTCTCAGACAGCGGCGCTGGTACGATTGAATCCACAGAGGTCTCAGCGGATCCCAGGAACTCAGAGGAGAACTCCGAGGGTAACTAACGCCTCGGCGCCACGTTCTCCTGGACCAACGAGCGTCGCGTCTCCAGGATCCCGGCTCCCCACCAACGGAACATCCTCATGCTGGAGACGGCCCCGACCCTCCGGCGGCGGGGACCCGGCAGCCTGGCGCCCGGGTTAGAGCGGTCTCATTTAGGGTGGGATGGGGGGGGGTCAGCACTTAAATACACAACCCAGCTGCTTGTGTGGTGGACGGTGGACCCCGGACCGGTCCACGCCTTTCAGAACCTTCCCGGCCCTCTCTCCGCTGCGTCACCCGACCCAAAACCAAAACTCCCGACGCTCCGTGGCAGCGCCCCGTCACAGACGGGCCTTTTCAGCGCCGCCCACCCCAAACACTGGGGGTTTAAATGTTTGACTATTTGTATTTCCTCTGCAATGCTGAAAACCAGTTCCAACTGGTCAGACCGGAGCGATCCCGGTCCCACGTGTTCTCTTCGTCCTTTTGGACAGAACCAAGTGACGTTGTTTTCTACCTTCCTCCGTGCCATGATGCTAGTATGTGCCTGGCTGCCTGCCTAATAGAACAAGTATGGATTAACCGGCTTAACGTTTATAGTAATAATGAGAATAATAATACTGGGAATGAGAATTCCGATGTTTACCGTAGTTTCAAACATCCGTTGGCTGCGTTTTCTTCTGCGTTGTTTAAGACGAGTGATGAGGACCTTTTGTTTTTCGGTACTATAAAAGTAGTTTTGGGTTGTTGTTTTTTGTTCTTTGTTTTCGGGGCATCGGTGTTGCCATGGAGACGTGTTACATGGACGAACTGTCTAACAGCGCGTGGAGACAAAAATATGAAAATGTCCGTCCCCGAAGCGAAAAAACACGGAAACTGATGAAGGTTTGCGCTCAGAATTTCAGTCCTCAGGGGTCACATGTGTTGCACACCCCCCCCGCCGCCTGGCTCCGCCCCCTGACGGGCGGGAGTTCGGGTGGTTTCGGCACGTTCCGTGTCCGTGTCCTGTCCTACGTCTCCAGCAGGGGGCGACGGTCTTAATGCAAAGCTTTTCCAGAAACGTGGGACGGTACTCCGGGGACCCGCCGGGTCTCCTTCCTTTGATGTTTTTCAGTGTTTTGTTGCCGCCATGTAGCCTGTTAGCATCCCCTGTTAGCATCCCCGAGTGTTTGACTTGCTAAGAATCTACAGACAATAATGAAGAAGTGCGTCGCTGAGCGCTCCAACATTTAATATGCAAATCAGTGACCACACGTTTGACAACGCCGGCCTTCAAATTTGACTGCTCCCGCGGGTGGACGAGGAGCAGCGGAGAAGCGGTCGTGTTTATTTTTGTAGAGAGATTGATTCTGCCGGCGTCAACGGGCCAAAAACAAACAGAAGGAGGACGACTCAAGAGTTATTTTTCTATTTTTGTCCAAAACTCCACTCAGTGCCTGATTTTACCGGCGAGGTTCCTCTGGACGGAGTGATTGTGTCCAACCTGTTGGGTCTTGTAGGGACGATGGACACAGACAGAACCCAAACCCACCGTCTGGTTGGCCCAGCCGTCTACAGACCGACACAGACCCACGCGTTGCTACGCTAACCAGTGTCAACCTTATTTTGTGTTGTTTTTTTTTGCATGTACACGTGCCTCAAACTTTTGTATAAATATTTAATATCGTGGAGATGTTCTCTGCTGCGCCTGGCGTTCCGTTTGCTGTCAGGTCACCATAAGTGCCATATCACGGGAGCGGCGTTGCGGTTCACACGAAGGAGTCTTGCTAGCAGCCTTTAGCATTTGTTTGTTTGTTTGTTTAATCGGTAAGGGAAAACAAAACCTGTCAGATGTACTTGCTTCATGCCTTTATGTGGGTCTCCTCTGTGCTAATGGACAGAACATTGAACGCATCACGGCTGCCTATGGGACCCTTCACGCGTCCTCGTCCCGGCTTTGCGTTTGTGTCCAATGCTAATTGTGTGGACGGGCTCCGATTGTGTCTCTCCGTTGTCCCGCTTTCAGCCTGTAGCCACGTAGCCCCCGACCCTCGCCACCCTCGCCAGCGCGCTCGCCGTGCCTGTACACGTTTAAAAACACTACGAAACTCTCCGGAATTATTAGCGTCATTCAGAAACGGACACCTCGTGACAATCACCGCTGCAACACAAAAGCCGAACAAAGAAAAATGGTCCCGCTCGGACTTCTGGGTACCTCCCCGTTTCCATGTTGCGCTCGTCAAATGAAGGATAACGACGTGGATGAGATGGAGGTGACCGGCTGGCTCCACCGTAATGCCGACGCACGACTGACAAAACCAGTTCTAAAAAATAAAAGCCTCTGGGGGGGGAAGGGGGGGCGTTTACATTCTCTGATGTAGCAAAAAAAAAGGGACTGAGGGACAGGAAGACTTTGCCTTTGGGGCAGAAGGAGGTCCACCCCCCGTTTAATCCTCCCTCTGACACCCCCCAACCCTCAGCTCCTGTCTTCCACAGCCACCCGTCCTTTGTCGGGGGGGGGGGGGGGTTCCTGCCTGTAGGACTGTGGCTCCGCCCTCTTCTAAATAGGAGTCTGTTTGTTTGCCTGTTTACATTGAAGCGCCTCCTGCGTGTCCGTGGGGCGCCTGCACTCCATTTGTTGAGTTCTCTTGCCAAGGAAGGGACGACACACACCAGCGATGGTACGAATCCAGCACACATTATGGGATGTGCTAACTCTGGGAGGTGGGGAGTGGAAGGCCAGTCTTCGTGGTCAGACGCATCAGTTCTGGACTCTTTATCGATACATTTTAGGTTTTGTTTGGTCTCAGTTGAAAGGCTTTTATAGAACCTTTTTTTTTAGGGTTTTCCTCATGTTGTATTTTATTCTGCTACCTTTCTATACGTTATTGTTTGTAGGTTTTGTTTCATGCAAAAAAAAAAATCTATATATATATATTTCAACGACATATTTTGACAGCCAAGAAAAAAGTTTGTTACACAGCTAAACTTGAAGAAAAATGTCGAGGATGACAAGCGATAATAATTAATAAAAGTAATAACAAACCAGTAATTGATGGATCCTGGTGTTCCTTTTGTATTTTTAATTGTGCAAAGGAGAGAATTAGCGGCTTGGGCGAAACACTCACACCTTCTATAGGCTACCAATTACTTCCCCAAGTTCTCCCCAGCTGTGCATCTATATATACGCTACGTGATACGGAACGTGCATGTTTCCGTACTTTCTCAGACTTGGACGGCTGCTACTACCCATCGCTGTTCAGTCTTTGTGCGAACAGGAAGGACATTTTCCACTTTCCTGCATTAACCACACCCCCTCCTGACTCCTCCCATTTCTGAGCGATCCCGCAACGGTTCTTCATGCGAGAAAAAAAAGTTTCTCCTGTCGAGAATAAGCTGCCAAACAAGGAACACAAGGTAAAACTAGCCGTCCAGTTCGTCCTCGTCCATCTGGCTACAGCAGATTAGCGTCATTTGGCGGATCTGTACGTTTCCCTAACACAAAGTTCCAACAGCAACTGACCTTTTGTTCTACAGATTGTCTGGCTGTGTTAGCTCTGGACATTGAGCGATAAAAGGCCATTTTGTCTGTGCGACCCCTTCGACCTTTCCTTAAAGACCACGCCAAGGCTCCGCTCTGAGTCTGGCCGCTCCGGGCGACCGCCCTCTTCACCTGAAGCGACAACTTCCTACCTGAGACGAAAGACCTGCTCTGCTCTCTGTGGTGTGGCGTCTCTAAATACTCAGGTTAGCGCGAATATGAAGGTAGCCTAGCGCTCCGCGACGCCGGTTTACCGCCACAGCACCTCATTACCTCAGCTCCTGGTGACTGAGTTGAGAGCGCCGGCTCACCACAGGCTCATTTCTCTGCACAACAAACCATGCAGAAATCATTATGAGAGCATATTTTAACCGCCCCATAACCCTCCTCTGGGTGCAAACTTTGACAAACTTAATCAGCGTGGCGGCGCTAGCTGTCGCAAAACAAAGGCTCCTAATCGCTAACCTATATCACGTTTAGCATGATCAGGTTATCTTTGCGTTTATAATCTGAATATTGATTTGGAGTGATTCTATTATCTCAATAGCCTGCAGTGAAATTGGGAGAGAGAGAGAGTGTGTGTGTGTGTGTGTGTGTGTGTGTGTGTGTGTGTGTGTGTGTGTGGACTAGAATAGCAAACAGCCCGGCGTCTACTGGAGAGGTCAACACAGGCGGTTGCAGCTGCACATAATTATGAAGCTGTTCAAGGCAAAAGAGCAAAAATAAAACAATCAGGAATGAGGGACCCACTTCCTGCGTTCACCCACCCAACGCGGCTGCGCTCATGTTCTCCTGCTCCGCCTCTTAACACCGGCCCCGTGTGCCGCCGCCTGTTTAAACATCGTCTGTATTTATCGCAGTTTCATTATTATGGATGAATTCTCCGACGGTGTTGACAAAGGCTTTGACTCCGAGTGTGTGTGTGTGTGTGTGTGTGTTTTTGTGTGTGTCCAGGAAAGAAATTCCGCAGGGCTGTAGAAGGCTAGCCAACAAGCTGCCAAAGCTAAATGTCATGTAATTCACGCTGATCCCGATTTGACGCGAGCCCGAGAAGTGTAAGCAGGAAGATCTTCGACCTGTACGGCACCGTCTCATCCTGAAGCAACGTCTCATCCTGAAGCAACGTCTCATCCTGAAGCAACGTCTCATCCTGAAGCACCGTCTCATCCTGAAGCAACGTCTCATCCTGAAGCAACGTCTCAGGAAAAAATGGAGGTCAAAACACAAACTGCACAAATGTGCAGGAATTTTCCAGGTGAATAAACTTCTGGGCGTCTTGGAGGCCAAAGCACCTGTTGGAGGGTCCAGACTTGGCTGAAGGTTCAGGGTCGACATTTAGATATGACTGGTGTGTGTGTGTGTGTGTGGGGGGGGGGGGGGGGGGGCTCTGGTGGTTCCTGGTGTTAAAGTGCTGCATTGGATGTAAGGAGTTGTTACGCTATGACCTTTGACCTCTTGAGATGGAGAGTTGCCGACCACCTGCATCACCAGATCCAGGGAGAGTTGGGAACAGGAAGTCCTCACAAAGATAGCACAGCCATGAAATGAAGCAGTGACCACTATTTCAGCAGAGGAGTGATGCCTCCTCCCCCTCCTCTTCCTCCTCCCGCTCCTCTTCTTCCTCCCCTCCCCACTCTTCCTCCTCTCCCCCCCTCCCCCTCTCACTCTCCCCCCTCTTCCTCTCTCTTCCTCCTCTCACTCTCCCCCCTCTCCCTCCTCTCCCCCCTCTTCCTCTCCCTCCTCTCACTCTCCCCCCTCTTCCTCTCTCTTCCTCCTCTCACTCTCCCCCCTCTCCCCCCTCTCCCTCTCCCTCCCCTCCCTCCTCTCCTCTCTCTTCCTCCTCTCCCTCCTCTCACTCTCCCCCTCTCCCTCCCCTCCCTCCTCTCTCCCCTCTTCCTCTCTCTTCCTCCTCTCCCCCCTCTCCCCCCTCTCCCTCCCCTCCCTCCCACCCTTCTACATGCTGTTTCTGATCGATCTGCCTCATTTGTCTGTAACAGTGACTGTTTTTGCCCCCTGACTCTTTATCTCAGGTGTTTCTTTTCTCTTCAGACTCAGTTTCTGCTCGATATTAAACTTTTACAGTTCTTGCTCATCTGTATGGGGAGTGTTTGGCTCTTCTGGGAGGCTGCCGCCCCCCCCCCCCCCCCCCCCCGCGTCTTTCAGCTGCTGCATATCATGAATCTTCAGATTGTTTCTCGTGACTGTGAGGCGCTAACAACGCTAACGCAACATCGATGACGCCGGCCGCTGGTCTCCCTGGGAAACGCCCTTGGAGGGATGGAATTCCATTAAAGTTGCTCAGAAAACAGTTGCAGCTCGGGATTCTTGTCAACCTGCAACGCTTGATCTCGATTTTGAAGCAGAATCCTCGTTCCTCTTGGTGCGCGTGCTCAATATTGACTAAACGTTACGTTAAACGATGAAATGTTCGGCGTAACATTAAACACCGTTGTTGACGTCCTACGTCAAAAAGCTAAAAAGGCTACTTTGGTTTGGTCTGTTTGCAAACTTTTCTCACACAGAGCTGCAGAAAAGTGAGCTAAATAAATGGATTCAAATGCCCTAAAATGCCCTCATGTATCATTGAAGCAGAAGTAAGGAGCACGCTAACGCCACCGCGCAACGGAATGAATAAATGAGAAGCTAACTTGGAGGCAGCTGCGAACAAAATATGGATGAGGAAAAGCACCTTTCACGTATGTGTGCGCGCGTTATTATCGTTGATCTTTGAAAATACCGTAGCCGTGTTTGGCTCCAGATAACGACATAAACCAGCCGATCCTCAGCGTGGTGCTGCTAGCGCGCTGTGAGACCCCCATGGATCCTGCAGTGATCGACGCGCCAGCTGATTCAATCTCTTCAGCCTCGTATCGGCACCGAGCCGATGGCGGTTTTACTCTCTTAATCAACTCACTAATTTCCTTAATGAATAGCTGGTATACATTCCATAGTAGCTTTAGCTGACTGATTTCACCCCGCCTCCCAACATATCCACCAGGGGGGGTGGATATGTTGGGAGGCTCACTCTATTGACTCTATCAACTCTATTGACTCACTGCCCCCCCCCCCCGAGTCAGGAATATGAAGACTATCAAAGATAATCCCCATTAATACCTTAATTTATTTTATTTTTTTATTTACTCCATCAGGAAGTGAAATTGCACCTTTGGCCCCCAAATGCCCCTAACAGGAGGTTCTGGTGCGGACGGATCTTCTCTGGGTTTATTAAAGGTTTCCTCCTGAGTTCAATCTGCGACAAACAGCGATACTGGAGCAGGAAGACCGTGGCATTAACCCTCGATGAACCAGAAGCTCACCGTATCTACGGCAACCACAGTGGCCACAGAACTACGGCATGGCGGCTGGAGCCACCCGACACGGCACAGGTGTTGCTGACTGGATTGTGTTGATCACATCAGCTCGGCGGCTGCTGACATGCTAACAGAGATGCCCAGTAGCAGGAATCTACGTGGAGCTCAGATGTTCTCATGGGTCTCCAGGTTCTTCAGCACTGGAGAACCTATATGTCAGAGTCCTGGTGAGCGTTCTAGAGACCTGAAGGTTTGCTATTTAAAGGGGCTGCGACCCGCCTGCTGATCCAACTTCCTCCAAAAACCACTTTGCAGCACAGCTCCTCTGCATTAGGTGTCTGAGGGAATCAGTGTCACTCCTCCTGCCAGGGACGCTGCTCCGTACCTGAGGTTATTCCCTGCTCAGCCCTCCGGAGCACAGCCGAGCGGCCAAATATAACTTATGCCAGCTGAAACCAGAGTCTGACTGGAGCGGACCTGACAGGGTTGGTATTCTGGAAAATGGGAGCCTTACCTGGACGCATAACAGAACACAGTCCAGATATGCTCGACAAAACGCAGGCGAGGTAAAATACCCACGCTGCACTGCTCCGCTGCAGAGGATCCAGAGACGGAACCTGCGGAGCCGCCGCCGTCGTTTCCCTTCATTCAGCTGCATCTTCTGCTGGCCCAGACGGAGCGGCACAGTCTCCGTGTTCTGCTGCACACGAACTCTGAGTGAGGAGTGAGGAGCCTGAGGGAACCTGAGAGAACATGAGAGAACCTGAAGAAACCTGAGAGAACCTGAGGGAACCTGAGAGAACCTGAGGAAACCCGAGGGAACCTGAGAGAACCTGAGGGAACCTGAGAGAACCTGAGGAAACCCGAGGGAACCTGAGAGAACCTGAGGGAACCTGAAGAAACCTGAGAGAACCTGAGAGAACCTGAGGAAACCCAAGGGAACCTGAGAGAACCTGAGGGAACCTGAAGGAACCCGAGGGAACATGAGAGAACCTGAGGGAACCTGAGGAAACCCGAGGGAACATGAGAGAACCTGAGGGAACCCGAGGGAACCTGTCTCGTCCACAGCGTTTACAGAGGTCAACAGCACCTGCCGATCACACCAGTTATCAGGCGTCCTCTCCTGGATTCGATCCACTCAAATATGCGCGTGGAGGTAAGAAAGGATCGTTTCCACACCAGGAGGAAGCAGGACGGCGTCGTCTTCAATCGGACGGGCGAGATGAGGATGTTCCATTATTTACCTGCTGCTGTAGTGTCGGGGGGGGGCAGTGGCAGGAGGATGGACCTCCCCTCACGTCATCATCCATTATTCAGAGCAGCTTCTGGTCAAGCCGTCTGCAGGTGTTAGCGTTAGCTGCTAGCTCTGCTGGTGAGATGACAGAGTTCCGCTGGTTCTTCCCCCAGAGAGAACCAGAGAGAACATTAACTACCGTAGCCTCCACTGTGACCAAAGCTACTCAAATATCATGTTTTATTTATTTTGGGGGGTTGGTGGAACAGATTAGTGAGGCGTTCGGGCGTAGCAACAAGATGACTAGATGACTAACAGAGCTACGGGATCAATTCCAGGACTATCAGTGTCAGTACGTCAGATGATTGATCACTGATGGCTAACTCCTGTCAGGGTCATCATTAGCTTAGCACTGGGAAACAGAGTATATAAGAGGATATTCATCAAAGTTAGACATTTCTAACAACTCTCTTCACTGGACAGGTTAATAACACTTTACTCAGGCACATTATGAGGAGAAGGGGACATAAAAATGATTAAAACCGGACATTTTTGAGCAGAACCAGAGCTGGGAAGCAGCTGCAGAGCGTTACGAGTTCCTGCTGTTAAAGACACTGAGGAACGTGAACAGAACATTTTGGTTTGTGCCGATGATCGGTGACACCTGGCAGATTAGCCTGTTAGCCTGGGAACCACGGCTGTGTTTGGCTGCTGTCTGCGGCGCCTCTCCTACAGTTAGCATCGCATCCATAGCTACCGTTCTCAGGCTGTCCTCCCCCCCCCCCCCCCCCCCTTCTTCCCGAAGGCCCAATCAAGCCCAGTAAGCTTTTCAGAGAGGCGCAGAGAGGGAGAATTTGCAATTGAAAGGGAACGCTTAAGTGATGATAGCGGATGAGAAGAGGAGGAGAGACATTTGGGAAGGGAAGAGCAGGGAAAGAGGAGGTGAGGTGAAAGAGATGGAGAGAGACGAAGGAGGAGCATGACGGAGAAAAGGGAAAAATAGAAATTAGGAAGCAGCGACGTGAACTAGAGCGGTCCCAGCACTGAAGGTGTTTCAGGGCGCCGAGATGGGGGGGGGGCAATGCATCAGCGGGAGTGAAGAGTGAATAAAGGAAACAGAGAGGGAGCAGCGGGAATGATAACGAGCCATGAGGAATGGGGGGGCATTAGGAAGGAGCCAGGGGGAGATAGAGGAGTGACGGATGGAGGAAGTCGGCTCGAAAGGAAACAGGAGGGTGAAGAGTGAGGACAAGATGACAGAGCAGATATACCAGTGCCCCCCCCCCCTCCTCTTTTCTAATTCTCTAATAATTTATCGATCCCATTCGCTTCCTCCTCCAACAACTTTTTCTCACCTGCTGACAGCCTCATGTTTTCCTAATCTCCACATGCCGACTGCTTAATTCATATTTCCGAAGGGCTCGCTTCATTTTTCCCACCCGGGCGTCCCCAGAAAGATGGCAGTTTCTGAACCAACTCCTCCTCCGACGGCGATGAAGGAACCGAGCACGTGGGCGACCGGAGGCCACGACGCCACCAGCTAATCCTGAAGAAAGGGTCCACAAACGCCACAACAGTCTGCTCAAACACAGCCTAAAGTGGTGAGGCGTTCGGGTACGCTCGGATTTTTGACAAGCCAAATCAAATACAGAATAAAGAATCACTTCTTTTTTGCCTATTTTGCAGATAAACTGGACCAAATCGTCGTTTGCTTCCAATGTAGAACTTCAATGGCAGCAGGGATTAAATTGGACTATTCTGAGACACGGAGTAAACAATCCCAACAAGCACCAAATGTGCGCTTCATCGGTGTCCAACACTGCGGAACACTGGCAGCCAACGCTCCTTCGTCATGGGAACAGTTTGACTCTTCGCTCGTACTAGGAGATCTGATCACGTCCAGAAGCGCCAATGTTGACTCTGCAAATAAAGGAGAAAAAAGGCAGCGGAGCGGCAGCATCCGTCCAGCTCCGTGTTTACTCCGTGTTTACTCCGTGTGAGCTGTCTGAGTTCTTCCATGAACAGACGATTCCCTTTTATGTGTTCGAGATTTCAAAACCGACACTAAAAAACAATCAACAATATCCCATTTAAGGCAACAGTTCCCATCCCAAATGTTTATCCTGAATTGTTTTATATTCGGGGTCATGCACAGACGTGCACGTGCACCAGCACGTGTGCACGGTGCACAAGAGGAACCAGCTTTTCTCTCCCATTTGACCCCAGAATCATTAAATCCAATTCTGCACGAACGCCTCCGTCGACGCCCTCGGAGAAATGCTAACGTGCGGTTAGCATGCTTTCCATTCAAATTTGCAATTCAAGCATTAAATAATAATAAATGGTAATTAAACGAGAGATTGAATTCGCGGCAGGATAAAAGTTTTCCGTGTTTTTGAACCGTCAACCTCCGGAGAGCCTCCTGTGGCGGAAAAGTTGTTTTGGAGAAAAGTTTTGGAGCTGCTATTTCAGTCTCCCCTGGAACAATCAGCCCTCTTTAAAAATAGATGGCGGAGAGCGCCCGTCTGGGGTGGGAGAAGGAAAAGGAAAGAAAAAGGCCAAAGAAAGAGCGCGGCGGGACGGGGGGGAGGAGTTCGGGACAGGTGAGGCGTGAAAACCAGAATAAGAGTTAGGAAACGTGAGGAAGGGAAGTTTTAAAAGAAGAAGAAGACAATTAGTCCCACCTGCAGACGCCCTGGGTCCATTTGGAGAAACAGCCCAGTTTGGTTCAGTCGGACCGGGCTGGTCCCGCTGAAGGCCCTTACGTGGTTATTATTGGGCTCTGCAGCATGGCGGCCAGCCGTCTCCGTGGAAACACAGCAGAAATGCTCCAGGACGCCACGAGGGCTCGACCAAAAGTGTCCCTCCAGCTAATTTAACCCCTGGACGACCAGTTTCACTGAACTACTGAGCTCTGTCCCCCAGCTGATGATGATTTAAAGGTCTTCAAAGATCTTTTAAACAGGCCGGGGGGGGGGGGGGGGGGGGGACTGGAGGTGAACCCAAGGGGCCAGACTGAGATGGTCTGGACATGTCCTGAGGTTGGACATAGGTCAGTAGAAGGATGCTGGGATGGAACTGGCAGACGGGAGGCCTGAGGAGGACCAGAGAGGAGATTTATGGACAAAAGACAGCCGTGAAGTTGGTTTGAGAGGGGAGGATCGGGGGGGGGGGGGGATCCACGGTGGCGACCCCTGGAGGGACACTTAAAAGCAGAACAATTGCAGCCGGTAAAACTCGACCTCGTCTCAGACTGGCCTCCAGAAGGTCTCGACATTAAATCAAAGCCTAACTCAGGAGTTGCTGCGTTTGAGCCGCCTCTCAAATCTGTCCACACCGAAATAAGAAATAAGAAAAGCTAAAGAAATGCCCCGGAAGTCAGACGAGGCTGGATGAGAAGACGCACCTGCAGGGGGGGCGTAAAGAGAGCAGTGACTCAGAGGCGATGCTAACATTAGCCTCACGTCCAGCGTTAGCGACACCCTGAGCTGCATTTCTATAAAAATGTGACAGCTGAGCTGTAATCAGCCTAAATAGCAGTGAGAGAGGGTTGCTGCCACAGACAGAGGCTTCTGTCTCTGTCTGTCTCTCTGTCTGTGTCTGTCTGTGTCTCAGTGTCTCTGTCTGTGTCCCTGTGTCTCTGTCTGTCTGTCTCTCTGTGTATCTGTCTCTCTGTCTGTGTCTCTATCTGAGTCTCTGTCTGTGTCTCTGTCTGTTTGTGTCTCTATCTCTCTGTGTGTCTCTGTCTGTGTCTCTGTCTGAGTCTCTGTCCGTCTGTGTCTCTATCTCTCTGTGTGTCTCTGTCTGTGTCTCTGTCTGAGTCTCTGTCTATCTGTCTCTCTCTCTGTCTGTGTCTCTCTGTCTGTCTCTCTGTGTCTGTGTCTGTCTGTGTCTCTGTGTGTCTCTGTCTCTCTGTCTGTGTCTCAGTGTCTCTGTCTGTGTCCCTGTGTCTCTGTCTCTCTGTCTGAGTCTCTCTGTCTGAGTCTGTCTGTCTGTGTCTCTATCTGTGTCTCTGTCTGTGTCTCTATCTGTGTCTCTGTCTGTGTCTCTATCTGTGTCTCTGTCTGTGTCTCTATCTGTGTCTCTGTCTGTGTCTCTGTCTGTGTCTCTGTCTGAGTCTCTGTCTGTGTCTCGTATCTTATCTGGGTTGGAAAGGTCATGGCGATCTCTTCCACACTTTGCAGGTCTTTGGCAGGAGGACATCAACCATCTGCGTCCTCTCGTCTGTGTCTGCTGACAGAGGTGGCGCCCGAGCTGTGGAGGACGGGAGCAGCCTACAGAGCCACCGATGCTAACGTAGCCGGGCGTGGATTCGTTTGTCGTACATAAGAGTCGTGAGAAACTTTGAGCTGCTGGACTCTTCATTTATGAGGACAGTGGGGATAGAAACAGGCAGCCCAGACCAGCAACAGCCCGACTGTCTGACTGATGCCTCTGGAATAATGTCACCTGTGTCTGCAAATGCACCAGTCAAGCTAGGAGGACTCCCGTCCTCCCGTCCTGGTGTTTGGAGCGAAGAGGCCGCTACTGTGCGGAAACACCTGAGCTAAAACGTGGCTGAAAGCGTTGCCCAGCAAGTCGTGGGTACCAAACAACTCCAGATTTTGTGCCTCGTTACCACGGAAACGTGCGGCATAGCTCGAACGAGGGTCTCCGTGGAAATTGAATTGGGCACGGCGGGTGCGCAGACGTGGCAATTCCTACATTCTGCTCAATGTGGGGGGAGTCGATACGGGCGATTAGAAGGGCGGGGACGTTATATAGGTGTGAGGTGTCCCCTGTCCCCCTGTCCCTCCTGCTCCTGTCGTCCCTCCAGCATGTCCTGTGCCACCTGGTGCAAAATAAATCGCTCGGTCGCAGAAAAACTCTAAACATCTCCGCAGCAGCCGTCAGTGCAAATAAAGTGTCGCGCAGTCAAACCGCACCAACCAATCTCTAATTGTCATTTAATGGGGGGGGGGGGGGCTCATTGATGTGCACCACTGCTGTGAAATCAATAATAATTCAGTTTCCCTGTTGCTTCCAACACTGAATCCATCCCAGTGTTTAACTTGTTTTTCCAATTATTTGCCCGTCTCACTGGGGCGTCTCAGAGGCTACAGGAAGTTGTCCGTGATGTTTTCGGCAATGGGTTCTGGTTCACTTCCTGTGGCCATATCTTGTGGCTTGTGCACGTGGATGGAGCTGTCAAACTTCAGCAACAACCCGCCACAAGCTCAACTCCGCCTGCTAAGTAGCCTCATGCTAGCTAGCATGTTGGCTCCAACAGGACGTGTGAGAACAAAGTTTCCTCTCTCAAATGAAATGCGCAGCGCCGGCGACGGAGACAATCGTGTCAAATCATCTTCGGAGACAATTAAAGTCTTCACACACCCCCACTGATGAGGCAAAGATGCAGAATCAAATGTGCCGTTTAAAATCAAATCAGACGTGCCGTTTTATGAGAAACGACTCGTTAGGGCTTTTAATCAGTGGCTGGGGGAGGAAAATGTGCACTGCGCAAAATGTGTGTTTAAAACTTCTCCTCTGCTCAGATATTTTTCCAGGTTTTGATATAGAAACAATTCAAATTTGTCCACATACACGTGAACTTCAAACGGTCGCTAATCAGAGTTAGCGCTCTGCATAATATAAAGAGATAAAGAGTCTTCTTTGGACCAGGTTTCCACCTCAGCAGTGATTCACGACCCCTCGGATCACAAAGTGGGCAAACGTCCGAGCTAATCGTCATCCTTTCGCATTGCGGGGCAGCATTGTTTTGATTGCTGCTGATGCAGCTTTAATGAAAAGGTCATTTCGCCACCAGTCTCAGGGGGTCACAGGAACAATGAACTGCAAAAGAGTTAATTATCATTTTTATGTCCGCAATAAAAGCAATTATGAGCCGTGAATGGACCAAAGTGAGTCCTGCCGGCACCAAAAGTGTACAGCAACACAAAGAACACATATCTGAATATGTGTGACGTTGATAAGTGCCCGTTCAGGGCTGTAATCAGTGTCTGCACACACACACACACACACACACACACACACACGCACACACACACTCCTACCATTGTGGTGACTTCCACAGACATTATACTTTACCCAGCTTACTCTAACCATCCCAACTAACCCTAACTAAAAACTAACCCTAACCTAAAGAGCATGCCTTAACCCCAAACAGTCCCACTAGTAGAATGCAGACCTTGGTGCTCAAAATGTAGTAAATGTGAACACACACACACATACACACACACACACGTGACCCTGCCATTTTCTCTGATTGTGTGATGGATGAGCCTATTGATGTTCCATATGGTTCATCTCTGGGGTTATATTGCATTGATCCAATAATGTGTGTACGTGTGTGCGTGCACGTGTGTGTTTTCTATTGGTTTTACATTAGCATGTGCTGTGCATGTAGCATGCTGTGCATGTCTATCTTACAGCATGTCAGACATGGAAATGCGCATGGCTGATCTGTGTTTGTACATGTATGCGCGCACACGTGTGTGTACGCGTGTGTGTGTGACCTTCTGCCATTGATTAAAGCCAAAGCGTGATTGGAATAATCAACGGGCTGTCAGGGGGTCGTTGCTGCAGCATTCGTTAGGCTGTAATGTAACATAGGAAATATACAATCAAACCTTTGTCTGAGCCTCGGACCCGCATTTGCTCCCAGAACCAACATTCCTATAATCAGACTCGGTTCTAATGGAGCCAAACTGTCCGAAAAGGGTTATTCTGCCAAAAAGTCAAGAAAAGGTACAACAATAACTCATTTTTTCCCAGTTTTGGAATACTTTGGTATAAGTGAATGAACAGTTGGGTCAGATGGCTTGTTTATATCATTGGGGTAAGTTTCTATTAGCCTGTTGCACATTAGATTAGCATTGCGCTAATTTACTAAGGCTTTGGTGCTACTTGACAGCCACCGTGACAACAGAGCCTGGATAGATGATAAGGAAACTCCGGAAAATTCAGGTGGGATGGAACAAACCATGTGACTGATTACTCGTAGCCTCCTTTTTTTCCCTTGAGACAGTGAAGATGACTGAAAGTAGATCAGAGCAAAGAAAAGGAAGATCTGATTGGAAAAAAGGACAGAAGAGACCCACATGTTGATGGAGACCCGGAAAAGATTCCGAAGGCGATCCGGGAATAAAGAAACATGATGTGGAACCAAAATCCTATTGACAAACAAGCAACGGGTCTTTTTTTGTTTGTTTGGAAGGTGAAGTCGAGAAGATGGAGTGTTCAAGTCGCATCCATCACAACGTCTTTTTATGTTTCCCTCAACACGTCAGGACACGTCAGGACACGTCAGGACACGTCAGGACACGTCAGGACACGTCAGCCGGGACAGTTGTGACTCCTGTTCACACCGATGAAAGTAGGAGCCAAAACTTGGGAGTTTATATCGCCGTGGAGACCGGTAGACTCCAAACTGCCACGCGTAGATCGGCGAGCCGATGAATTCTATTGGAGAAATTGAGTTTTACAATGTAATTGGAGGAATGTTTTGACATTTAAAGTCCGTGATATAAAGGGCCACACGCTTCGGTTCGGCCCTTAACACTTAACAAGCGTCACAATGGTGTTAATTTTTGTCCTGAAAGCAGCTCGGATTCAATATGAAGCTGAATAGTGGTGCTGCTTTATGGTGGGGTGATGTGAGAAAAAGTAAAACCGAAAAGTGGCGTGAGGAGAAATCCTGTCATGTTAGGAAATACTGAAGGTCCCAGTCATTTTGCGAGTCATTAATGTGAAAATCCAGCGTTAGCCTCTTACGAACACCAGCGACAACACCTGCTGATGCATCTGTGTTCCTGGAAAAGGACGTTTAAACGTCGCGGCGTTCTCCGTCCACAACATTTCTGTACTGTTAGTTTAAAGGTGGTTGCCACCATTTTTAAATGCTCATCACATCAGACATCTCTAAAAGAGAAAATCATATAGAAATAATGGAATAAGAAACAAAGCCAATTAAAAAAAACTTTAATTAAAAGCTAGTGGTCCAGAAGATGTTGAATCCTCCTAAAGGACGACGATGCCTCCCGAACATCCGCCGGTGGCTCCTGCATCTGTTGGGTTGGTTTGTTCCTCAGATAAGCGTCATTAAGCCGAACTGGCCGCGTGCTGGCCGCCGTGTCCATCTGGCACGCTGGCACTTGCAGGGACCAAACGTCTGCACCGAAAGAAACAATTAAAAGCACCCCCTGCCGTGTCAGGTGGGATAAAAGATGGTGCAATTATTGTACGACACGTATTCGATGCGATTGCCGCTACGTGACTGTAGCATTGCCAGTCCTCCAGTTCGGGCCAGCAAAACAATATGGGGGCAGCAGAGAGTTCTGAAACACTCGTCGTGCCAGGTTTTTTTCCCCCAGACTTGGCACCGAGCGGAGTAATGAGCCTAATAGTCACACCAGAGATACAATAATGGTTTCTGAGATGGGAGCGCTTCGGTTTTGCTAGCTGTGTGTTGTCCAGATGCACCACATTTCTCCTGGATTCAGCAGCAGCCCATGCTGTTGAAGACATTTCCTTAAATAAATACAGCTGGAGGGCAGCGTCTCGGATTCAGACGCCATTTCTATGATAAAAACATCTGAAGATGCTTCTCCTCACTCCTCCTTAAGTGAATGTAGTGGTGGCCAGGAGGAGTCAATGGAGTCCCCCGGTGGTCTACACCATCCATCGGGCCCTTAACCACAACACCCCCCTGGTGGTGGGTTGGTGCTGTGGCCAGGTCCTCCTTTAAGTTCTATGAGGATGATCTTTTTTGTCTGGACAACCAGGTGGGCCTTTATTTCCCGATTGGGCCTTGACACCACAAGAACACTTAAACCAGTGAGGTTTCCTTGTTTGCTTCACACAAGAACTTATTTTTTTTCATTTTTACACCTTTGTGGCACCTTTTGTTTGGACCTGTCACTTTGTGATGATGATAGTTTTTTGAAGGTTGAATCAGGTAGCAAAACCATCACTAGCACAAAAGAACAAAACAAACATGTTGGTTCGGAGTAAATGATACGGATCAAGACAAGCCACCCCGCCATCTATGCTGCGGGAGCATCTGAATAAAATGCGGAATATCAGCAGCTCTGATAGAGCCAGTTGTTTGCGAGCTTTTCCCTTTCCTTAAAAACTGGATTGTTGCGATGAGAACGCTATTTTTGCAGGATCAGTATCACAATATTAGACAGAGCTCGTCATTGTGTGCCTTTTACCCTCGAGTACCGGTGAGTTTGGGCTTTCATGTTGGGGAAATTGCTTTGATGAGCATTTATGAAGATCTCCGGTTATTCTACAGAAGCAAGAAGGCAGAAATAAATACCGAACATGAGGAATATACTGTCAAACCTCCACTAAAGCTGTTGATGGAACAGACTGATGATGTTTACTGATGGTGACACTGCTAATATTCAGATAAATGCTATAAAACTGATGGGAAGATGTGAAAGATTTCGCTTGTTTTGCAAATAAACCAGCCAACCGTATGTTTGTACGTGATTGCGGGGCCCATCCCTCACTTCTCTTTTTCTCTCCACTACATCTCATTACAGTCAAGCAGCCCCCAGGTGTCACATTTGCCTTGTTATCACCCCTCCTAATTGACCTGTGCTCATTATCCCCTCTGAACGGAGCACCTACAGAGTGGTGTTAAACAAGCCAGCCATTAAGGAAAAATCAGAGAACGTGTTGAGGGCGTGTGACCTGTGACAGGAGTACACAGAGAGGGAGGGAGGGAAAGACACACACCGAGTGTGAGGCCTGGGTCAAGTCAGATCTCCATCAGACTCTGAAATGAGAGGATGAACAAGAATGAAACCACAGCGCTGAATACAGGGTGTTGCTAGCAAGGACAAGAGGCACGGACTTCAGAAGGTTTCCTTCAAAACAGAGGTGAGGGTCTGGAAAGTCTAAAAGAATTAGACTACATGTGTTAGAAGGTGACCACAACAGCTGGATGAAATTGTGACTACATCTTCAAACTCTTCAAGCACTTTTTCATTTCTAAGTGCATTTAATTGTAAAATCACATTAAATTTTAACTGTCACCACATTTTGTCCCAAAAAGTATATCAAAAAAGTATATCATCGTGTTTGCCTGTGCTGCTGACCCCAGGACCAGGCTGATATGATGGGATGGCTGAGGGAAGGTGGGGGGGCAGCTCACTTATCAACGTACCCTATGAAAGACATTAGCTGAGTTTGGTATTTAGCCCACAGGAAGTGTTTACAAATGAGAGTTTGGATGCAAACGTCCCAGTTTTCCCCTGCTGTTGTGTACTTGTGTGATTTGTTCTTTCTTTTTTAATTGTTCCCGCTCTTGCAGCGCACGCTCCTGCAATCACTCTCACAGCTCTGCTGGCATCTGATAACCTCCTCTCTGTCCCGCAGAACCCCTCTCAGATACGCACGCAGCATTATTTGCATACGCCTACCATCTTGAAATTCTCATTTTGGCAATCAGACAGACAGGAAGGAAACGCAATTACGGAGCTGGCTCCTGCTTCGTGGCCGCGAGGCGCCGCGTGCGTGCACGTGCGAGGCATGTGTGCGTGCGATAAGTCCCATGTTTCATCTGCACGTTTGTGGAGCAGAAATTCGCGCAGAAGAACAAACAAAAGAAAAAAAATGGGTTCACTTTGTAAATTATCCTCTAACAACAAGTTGATGAACCTCGGGGCTAAATGTGGCCTGTCTGCAGGCTGTGGTGTGAAGCTCATGCTCCTGAAGGGAACCCCGTACATCACCCCGTCCACGCCATCAGAAGCAGATTCAGGTCACATTTGAATGAAAAAAAAAGAAAAAGAATCAGTTCAATTTCGGCAGCAGTGTGAACATAGCCTGGTGCTAATTATGTTGCACCGCTAGTTTATTAGCCTTGGCAGCACCTAGATTTGGCAGGGAGGAATTGGAAATAATTGACGCGGGAGGAAGCCTCACGATTACCACGGCGACGGTGGAATGGAGAGACACCGGATGACTGGAGCGGCGTTAGCGGGAGTACACAAAGAAAACATGGGAAGACTCGGGCTTCCATGATGAGTGGACAAAATTGGTTGGAATATTTGGAGGCTTCCAGCCAGAGCGGAAGCAGAACAGGGAGCTGATGAGAGAAAGACGCAGGACAGTCAGGAGAGAAACGGTTGATTTCACCGTGGCGCCAAGGGTGACATTTCCATACACGCCTGACACTCTACATCACACGCTGAGACACGGTGCTGTTGTGGTCACTTGGTCCTCGGCTAGAAAGGTGGAGGTACCATGAGCATTTTAGGTTGGAACTAATCAATATCTTGTTTTTTATGAATTCTTTCAGATCCATTTAAAGTGGTTCAGTATAGCGGCTCTTTAAATCTACTGTGCGGCGTCCTGTCCTCCACCCGTCTCATCTCTGGACCCTTTCTTGAATAATTCAGCGCCTCTTTGATTCAACCCTTTGGTAAATATTACGCTCTCTCCGTGCCATTGACTGAATGAGTTGCACCATACCCATTTTCAGGAACAGCGTTATAATCATCTCTTCTCAATTACTCCCGTTCTCGCTCCTTCCTCTCAGTTGCTTTATGTTTATTAATCATGCATCAATGGGGTAAATATGCATCCTTGGACAGTTTTCTGCAGCGGTGATGGGGGGGGAAATGGTTCACAACCCTGAGTGAATTAAATTATTTCGCACCACCTTCATTGCTGCCGTTGCCAGATTATTACTGCTGCGGCCGAGTTGCATTTCCTTCATTTCACAGAGGCTGATGTTGCACCCAGAAATATAGAAGTGTATGAAAATGACGCCGAAAGAGGAAAAGTCCACGGGCCAACCAAAGCATGCAGCCGGATGCCGATTCTCAGAAGACAAAGAGTTTTGTCCAACAATCCGTTCCACAAATGAAGGATTAGTTGTTGCCTTGGCTGTTTCACTCTGAAATGTGGAACTGGAGAGTTCAGAAGAACAGAAGAATGTGGTGGCAGCATAGAAGAGGTGGAGAAGGACCTTGCGAACCGGTCCAAGGGAAGACCACCTTCACACGAGACCACCCCACAGACGTCTCGGCTGAGGCCGGATGTGTGGGCGTCCTCCGAGCTCCCTGCTCCTCTTTGGCACAGAGGACACTTTTCTCCGCCACTTGTATCTGTTCTAGAAAAGAGTTCTGAGTTTGGGGACACTCTTCATTAAATGTTCTGACAGACAGTTAGCCCGCCCATTTAAAGTCTCGGGTCTGCAGAGACACCTTTTCTCATTCAATTTGCTCTGCAGTGGCTCACCATCCCAGCCCATCTAAAGCGACTCACAGGAGCAGGGCGGAGGCGTCCTGAACGCGGAACAACGGCCAGAATGGAAATGAAAATGCTTCATTTGTGTCTGGAGTGTTTTCCTTTGACGGCAGGATTTTGATGGCTGCTCTCGGCCCTGCGTGCGCTTAACAGGTTAGTCTCCATTAGAGATAAGAAATAGCTTTTTTGTCATTTCGTACATAATGTGTTCCATCTTTATTTCTGCCGAAACTACTCTTATTCGCAGGATCGGATCCTCCGGGCGATGCGCCGCAGTGATGATGTCATTAACGTGTAGACCTGCATGAGTCACCGAAAATTCTATTTCCTACAAACGATCCTTACAAAACAAACAACTCGGGCTCCTTATTCCTCTGTTAATCTAGAACTGGCTGTGTTTCTTAGTTCGTTCTCCCCCGAAAACATGCTGTACTCAGTCAACCCCCTGAGACCCGAGAGAACTTCAGAAAACAGTAAAACTGATCAAATTTCTCCAAGAAAGATACACAATAACCAGCGCCACTATTAAAATAATAAAAAGGAAACACACAGACAGTCCTTGTTATGCCATTTATGCACACTGAGTTTATCAAATGCTGTAGTTGTTTTTTAATCCACTGGAACACTCGAGCAGATGTTCCCTGAAGTCGTTTTGCCAGCGGCGTTTATCTGGGCATAAACACCACCTTGTCCGTCACACATCCTCTCCCCCCCAACAATTTCTGGGTGAATTTCACGATTGTCTGGGACGCATTTGAAGGCAGCGCGACACCAACGCGGGAGTTCACGCCCACGCGTCTGCGGTGCGACTGAAATATCATCATGCACATTTGTCAAACGGGGGAGCAACAGTGACTCTGAATGAGGAGTGACTTCGTGCTGTGCCGGTAATCCCAGTATGCCACAGTGTCAAACCTGCCGTCTCCAGCGATGCCTTTATTGATGCATTTCCTTGACTGTATTGGTCATTTCAGGCAGACGAATAGAAGTCAAATAGGCTACATGTATGGGCATTAAACATGAGGCCCTTGGCATTTTATTGTGTTGATTACTGCTCCCCATCTTGGGGACAGGCAGTGAATCATCAAATCAAATCTCCATGTTGAAGAAAAGGCCAAGAAAGCACCCCTTAAAAAGCAATACAGATGTAGGAAAGCGGTTGTTTCACTCTGTCCCATAACGTCCACTAAAACTAAAGTTATTTTATAGTTATTTTGGCACTGACATAAAATACTCTAAATTCATGTTTGACAGAGTTCCGTAGTACTGGATGCTTCATATCCATTTCCTGGTATATCCTTACCTTTCAGAGGTCACTCAACTGTAAAGCTGATCACTTTGTGGCCGTAGAACAGATAATATCTGGAAATGATGGGGCAAGGCTGCGTTGCTGCCTTTAATTTCAGCAACTCTTTTTTCTCCTGGTTCATTTGTGTTTGTACCGCGAAATGCGGCCTCTCATTAGCAGAATAGTGCCAGGAATAAATGCACATTTGCTGAGCAGCCAATTAGCGTTAAGGCAGGCACCAGTAAATGACTTACAATAGAAAAAACACGTGTCCAAACCCAACAGACTCATTGGAAAGAGGACAAAATTTCTAGTTTTAAAGCCTCTGTATCTTTTTTTCCACCTCCACTACTGGTTTGTTCTGGCAAATCACGACCTGGAGGGCAAATCACTTGTTTACCGATCGACCTTTGCTCAGACCTTCACCTGTGATCATGAGCTGTGGGTACGGACGGAGAAGAAGAGAGAGCCCATCAGATGCTGGACCCCAGCCCCTTAATCCTCAGACGCAGGCTAAAAAGCTCAGACATCCGAGAGGCTCCCCCTGGACATCTCCCTGGGGAGGGGGTTCAGGCATGTCCTGTTGGGAGGAAATCTCAAGACGGGCCCAGGACACACTGGGGGATTACGTCTCCCGTCTAGTCCTGAACACCTTGCTGTTCTCCCAGAGGAGCGGGCGGAAGGAGTACTGACTGAAATGACTGTTCAAGATCCAGATATGATGGGGAAATAAAACAAAATAGAACAAAGAGCATTTGTGAGAATAAAAAAATATCCATTGAGCGTCAAAGGAACACAAACGTCCGTGACTATCTATCAATAAAGAGCTGCTAGCAGCGAGGTCCTGATTTAACAAAAGGTGTGCAAACTTGCTACTAGAATATAAGATTTTTTAAACAAACTGGAGGTTTTACAGCTTTTTTGGCTTCTGACAAAAGGTCCCGGCAGACTTTCAAAGCAGTCTTGTGATGTTTCCATATCTTCCCCCTTTTCAAATGCTTCCAAAGATAGGAGGTGAAGCCGATGCCCTGCAACTGTGAGGAGACAGACACGTACGTCACTACTTCTTGCTCTTCCCCGGACTTCAAACGGACCTGACACGACATCACTGCACGTTACGGGCCATTCTCCTCTTGGAGAACCAATCTTCTTTTGCGCATTTTAAAGTCAGGAGACCCGGCGGACCTTTGAAGCGATACTTCTCACGAGTCGGTGTACGGCTCCACCTAAACGAGCTTCTGAAAAGGCAAAAATCTCGGACCCCGAACATCCTATTTTGCTGACATGTTTACGACCACTTCAATCATCTCTCATCCACCCGACGGTCAATCCAGTCTCTTGCTCAGTGAGGACGGTGTCATTCATAAAAGCCCTTCACAATGTGGTTCCACTAGTGGAAATTAACCTTCCAGACTTCCAATTATTGCTGGAATGTCTTTAAATCTATTTTGTTTTCTTACTTATGAGGAATTGCTCGCATGTACTTCAAACAAAAGTACTGAAAGATGAACTGCAGATCGTTTCTTGAATTGTGACTCTTCATTTTAAAATCAAATGATCGGGAAATGGAACTGGATCTAAACTGCACATGAGCTGGACCTGCGTTTGAGCGCGCCCTCATTTCCTCGTGGAAAGTGTCGTACGAGCCGCCGCCACAGAGAACGGACGAGTATGCAAATGTTCGCTGGGAAATAAAGAAAAACTGCGGGGCATGAAATTGGCTCATCTCTGCTTTCTGTGTCTCGGCAAGAGCGAAACTTGAGAGCCGAGCTCCCATTTCAAAGACTCTCCAAAATATACTTTACCCGAATAAGCGGCACTCCGCATCCGGTTTGGTTTGCTGTTTCATGATAAACTGGTGAAAGGGTAGAGGAGTTATCCTCCCTGCCTGAAAAGGTTGCTAAAAACAGCACACACACACACACACACACACAACATAAGTAATTTGGACATCATCTGGATCATTTGGAAGCGTGGCATGAGGGTAAGCCCATATGAGCTGCAGTTGCAAAACAACTGAACAAGCATCGTTACACCCAGAAAAATCAATACCAGCACGGTAAACACAACCCACGACTTCTCACAGGTTGGCTCTCACGAGGATAGTCAGAGACACAGCACCTTCTAAAGGGTGCGACATGATTGTTAAGAGGTGTTTGGCTTTCACACACTCACAAAGCAACGCAGGTCAGACGCCGGCCAAGGGTCACAGAAACACTGTTGTCACACTTCAAAGACTCTTCTAGCAGCAGTGGAGGAGGCGTAAACGACATTGTCCTTTTGACCAATGCGCCAGAAACCTGTACCACCTCACAACGCTCAGAAAACTATATGGTAACTGTGGCATATGTTACACTAAAAAACCTGAACATGTAATCTAAAATAAAATAATAAAAGAACCCAGAAACTCTCTAAATCGAATCCTGTATCACAACAGCTGGGACGTCAGCCATGACGTGAGCACCTCATAAAAAAGGTGATAAACAGTAAAATGTTCTTTTATGTCAAGAAGAGATCAAAGAAAAGTAAGGCCGCATCCAAATCTCAGCCCCATTCCCCTCTTGCCAGAGGTGTAGGTGTAGATCTAAGTAACATTAAGCAGATACGCTGAAAAAGGGTGCATTTATTTGTTGGAAAATGAAAAACTCTCAAGGTTCTTCTACCAATAAATCTTGTTATGCATGATGGAGCGTGAGCCCACTTTTCTTGGAAACTTGCAAATACGTAGAGATCAAAGCAGGTTGCTACTGCATAAAAGGGAGCCACAGCAGGGTGAGTTCAGCTACACTCCTGGTGAGCAGACACTCCTGGAGGTCACCCGAGGCTCACTGGAAACACTTAGGAACATTGGAAGAGGTATTTACTCCGCACTGTTGGGTTCTGCTCGAGTATTTTATATTATTTTATTTATATATATATATATATATATAATATCTAATAAAGTAATGAAAAAATTAGACAGGCCTCTAAAAAATGAATATCCAGAAAGGTGCCTATAATGTAAAATGCATTATTATTACCATTAGTGTTGCCATTATAAATGCAAATGTAACAAAAATTAAATAGAAAACCTTATTTGGAGAAGTCAATGTGATCCCCCCCCCCCCCATTTGATTACAAGCTTTCCCTCGCGACTGTCACATTAAATTCCCATCAGGTGGAATGGATCCAAATACGCTTGACACAAATACCACAGAAATATTAATACAAATGTGTGAAATATTTGATTATTTGTGATTCATTCCACTTGTATGCAAAGATGAATGCAAGACCTAATCCCAACACACAAATATCACATCTTGAGTTTTCTGATGTGTTTCCTGTCTGTTATTATTTATGTACTAAAGTTAAGATCATGGTGTATTTAATTAAGCATCTTGGTAACCACACTAAACAGCCTGTTTTGGATCCCATAAAGATTCTTCAACTCTCCTCACATCAACATGTTGGCACAGCTCGTTAAAACACGTTAGCACTTATGTCATTTTGAGACCCCTAAGCTGAGCAAATGTAGTCTCGCCCTAGGAGCCGGGCTCATTACAACATGGCTGCCAAAAGAGAGCAAGCGCCTGCCGTCAACCTGGGACCAAAGCTCATTAAAGCAGATTAGCACCTCCTGTCATGTGATTTCAACCCAATCAGGAACCTGGGGTTTAAGGAGGTGATACAGGAAACAAGATGGAGGCAAAAGCATGTCCTTTTCCCATATTATTTTGACCCTCGGAGTATTGTCCTTCACCGCGGCTAATATAGACAGAACATGTTGGGCCAAAGGTCAACCAGCCAATCAGAATCAACGCTGCATCTGGACAGTCTGCTGATAATCTTCCTCTTCTCATGATTACAGCCCATTCCTCTGAGCATGTCTGTGATTGTCTCCCTTCTTCTTCTCCCACACCGTTCTGGCACCTTTACTGTCTGTCTAATTCTGTACCTCCAGAAGTCCCCTCCTCCATTCTTTCTTCATCTTTTTCTTTCGTCCCTTCTGTCATTAATCACCGAGTTGTTCTCCAAAAGAAAATGTAGTTAACCGACAGATGACTGCAATCAGCTTTAGTTCACCACAGGGTCAGTCAGTCAGTCTGTGTGTGTGTGTGTGTGTGTGTGTGTGTGTGTGTGTGTCTTCATATATGGCATTGATTGAAGCATGAAGCTAAAGTCACAATTTGCAGTTCTATTAAATTCCCCAGCAGATTGGAGGAATATGATCTGCATATCCCAGCAACATTACCGCTGCCACTGTTGCCATAAAGCCCCCTCCCCCAGATCAAATTGGAAATAGGACAATGATACATTTCATATGTAGAACCAAGGTAAACGATGACATCGCATCAAACTTCTTACATGGACGGAGGCTCAACCTTTTAAATGAAGGAGGAAGGAGAAATATTGAAAACAATTACAGGCGGCTGATAAATGGACTAAAGATCCCAAGGAAGGGAGCACAAAAGGGATAAAAAGAGACTTCCAAAGTAAAATAGAATTTTTCTAGATTAAAGGGATCAAAGGGAGAAAAGCGCAGGGCCGTCTCCATTCGTCCTGAATCAGCTCTTTATTGAAACAGATTTACTCAGAGACGGACAAAATGTTGTGGTTGGGATTCCACCAAAGCCAGTCAATGAGAGTAAAGCAATTATTTCATCCCGTTATTACTTGGGAATTTATGATGTGGACCTCAATCTAAAAGACTGTCTCAGAGATTAATCGAGTGGATTCATGCCAGTGAGGCGGATACGTGGGGCAGGACGTCCTAATATCCACTGGATGACAAGTAGGGACTCATGTGGTCACAATAATCAGGGTGGGAACTCATTTTCAGTCAGGAAGGGACAAAGCAGCAGAGAGGGAAGACAGAAGAAGAAGAAATGGAGAAAAGGTGAGCGCAAAAAAGCAAGAGGCAGGAACGGAGGTCTGGGTGGGGTTATGGTTGATCCAGGTGAATTTCAGTGGAGGCAGACCTGAAAACCAGCGATGCGTAATAAAGAAACACTAAAGAATAAAGTTCTGGTGGGCACAGGCATCTTTAGGCATCTGAATGTAAACAGCATCTTGCATCATCAAGAGGAGTTGCACCGATGGTGAGATTTTAGTGAGCAAAGATTTAAATTCCAGCATGGGTTGCATTTTAAAATCAATATTTATATGGCAGAAATGCCATCAATAGCATCGGTGTTAGCTGGAGCCTGTGATTAGCTGAATGCCACCTTATAAAGTCATCATCGCATTCTTTGCAGGTTTCCGAGCACAAAACAACCGGCACAAAGAACCAGCACTTTCAAATTTGTTACATTTTATCACCACATTAGTATACATTGCTGATTAATGGTAAGAATCAACACTAATTTAGAATGAACACGTTTAAAAACAGCCGCATAAAATGGAAGCATCAAACAGATTTAGCAACAGTAGGGGGGATGGGGGTGGGGGGGGGGGGGTGGTCTGGGGTCACTTTAATTACCAGCTGTCCAGGATTCTTAAGTAAATTAATCAAGTCTTTACATCCTCTAAACCATTTCAGTCTGACTCAAATCACAGCTGGACAGTTTATGGAGGATCCAGTTGAAAGAAAAGGAGACACCTCTCATTTCTCTACCTGAACAGAACCACCAAGAGTTCTGCTGGACTCCAGCTGGAGCGGAAACAGCCTTACATTTTCTGTCCTTAGTTTAAGTCACGTCCATTTTGTGACATTTTTGCGCTGTGATACGAACTAAAAACCTTTTAAAATACAGCAAACGGCCAAAATAAACGATGATTATTCTAATTCAAAATGGCAGTGACAATCCTTGCTTTGATTTACAAAGGTATTGCATGGTATTCCAAGCATTTTGAATGAAAACATAACATTTATTGAACATAAATAAATTACTACAAGAGAAATGCTTTTAACAGAAGACATTTTCAATGTTATTTCACAATGTTTAAGTTATTTAACAATCCTGAGTACTAAACATATTTAAATCTTAAATCACGCTATAACAGCCGTTTAACTTAATTAGCTGTATTATCGGTACCAATCAGCACCGTTATTGACATTATTGCTCGCGTTTGTTTGCTCAGAGTTCCTCTTTACCAAACTTTTACCAAAGGCCTATACACAAAATGACAAAATGAACACCAGTTTTTATTTAAAAAACACGCAAAAACATGCAGAAAAGTAATTGAAGTCCGACTGAATTCGCATGGTTCTGCAAAATATCGCGCACATTAAACACACAATAACATCCAGTAATTGGTCTGCCTGTCTGCGCGTGCACACGGTGCGTTTACGCGGGAACATTGTTTCCGGTTACCCTTGCTTCTGGTTAACCTATCGCCGTGGTAGGTTTAAATGGATGCTCACTGCATTTATTCGGTATTGTACTTTTATTGTTAATATTGTACAATTAATATTTAAGTAGTAGTAGTAGTATAAGTAGTATAGTAAATTTTAATCCCTGTCTTTTATGTGATGCATTCAAGTTCAAAATACTCACCAAAGAGGTGATTCCGGCCCTGTTTTGGTTCCAACCAAGCAGCAGCTGTGGTCATGAGCTGCATGTAGCCACAGTAATAATAATTTTTAAAAAAAACACTGGATCACATTGTGAAATTCACCCAGATGTGGCTCCCTGGGGAGATGTTCCAGGTAAGTCCTCTTGGGGGAACCCTGAGGTTTGTACCTTGTAAAATAATGTAGAGGGACTACATCTAGAGTTGCCCTGGCATTTCAGGGCCATCTCCTGGAGGAACAGGATGACATAGGTGGGAAAAGAAAGGACAGGGCTTCCCTACTACAACTGGTACCCCCACCACCTGGACAACAATGAGTAGAAGAAGAAAAGAGGTGGAAAGGAGCACAAAGAAGTCATATCCCTGCTTTGTTTCTTTGTTTTTGGTTTGTTTTTGGCACGAGCTAAGCTTGGACACAGTGGCGGCGTGTGTTTTGAGGCATTAGGAATGGATGTGATGGAGTTCAGAAACAAATATTCACCAGTTTCTGTGAAAAATCCAAGGTTCCATTTGAAAATGGTTCATTTGTCACAATTTCCTGGATTGGGTGTAACAATGCTGTGACCCTCACTGAAGCTGAGCCTCCAGCCAAGGCGGAGGCTCCTGGAGGGCCCCGCAGGACGATGGGAGCCAGGAAGAAAAACGGACTTGGACCTCGGAGCGGCGCTCAGCCAGACAGCCTGGCCGTGAACCCAAGAAGCTCTGGCTTACCGGACATGAGCCTCCAGGTGAAAAGGATTGGCCGCCGTCTACCTCCAACGCACTGCGGCCTCTAAAGTTCAGTCCAGAAACGCCAACCACTGATCAGACTAGCTGGCAGCCAACAGATGTGTTGTTGCAAAACACCTCATTGTAACCAAATCTGTCTATTTAAACCTCTTAGTCCTTTTGATTAATCCCTAAAATGGCCACTTTACAATTAAAAAACCCACACTTCAATAGTCATAGCATTTGAGGTGATATTTAAATCTCCACTGATGAATTCTAGAGGACAGTGATTCTTGGTAAAGGTCGTTTACATCTAAAGTCGACACATAAGTACCAGTAATTAATTTGTCATTTTATGATCTTTTCCGCACAGATAGAAGAGAAACACTCCCTGATTCTTGGTAAAGCAGACTGGGAACCATGAATAGAACATCTCCAGAGTTGCAGGAGCTAGTCTGCAGCAGCCATTCTTTTACATGCGCTAATGTGCACATTCATTATGCAGCTTTATTAATTCAGCTCTCTCATATTTGTGCTGGGTTAATATTCAGGTTCAGCAGAAATGAGCAAACCAAAGTACTTTTTTTAAACAGGCCACATCATTAAACGCATGGAAATGGAATCATTTTAGAGCTTTATCTAAGCGGTTCGTTTGTAGGATTGTTTACCTGAACAGATGGTTTATTATTATTATTATTATTAGATTTAATATTTGAAGCGCGCCATCGGTTTTGAGACAGGGGTTGAACAGGACCCGAACGCAGGCCAGGACACAGTGATGGGGTGGTCAACAGGTTTTTTTTGAGGGGGGGGGGGGGGGGGCCACACAAGGAACACGAGGGCAGCCCCCAGGACTGCATAGCACCCAGGGAACAGACGCGGCCCTCTAGGAAACAGGGAACAGGAGCAGCCCTCCAGGAAACACAGAACACCAACACCAACACACAACAAGGGAGACAAACTGACATCCTGGCCAACACAAACAGACACAACCTGCGGAAATAGGCAGAAAGATGTAAATTGCCTACAGGTGCGCCTGCCTGCAGTGCCAGCTGCCACCAATTGTGCTCCATTCCACCCCCTGCAGGACAAAGACAGACAACCCAGAACCCCAACACCATCTCCCATTTCCCTCCACGTCTGAGCCGAGTCCAGTTAGAAAGGCACACATCTGTCTGTGTAAACACACATCTGGTGAAGGTTACAAATAAGTCTGGACTACTGGAGCTCTCAGGAGCTCAGTGGCCTCCATCATCCTGACTGAGGACTCAGCAGTGCCTCCGACTGAGCTCAGGGATCCACTGTGACAGATGGGAGAAAGTGCCAGAAGGTCAAAGGTCGCTGTACCACTTTGCATCCAGACAGAAGCTTGTCCTCCATAAAAGATCCCTGAGAATCTCCACGAGTTGACCACTGCTTGTTGCCAAGGCCTGTTGCTTAGATTTAGTGTAATTTTCTAAATCTAGCTGAAGACTCATTATAAATGATGAGGTAGGTGAGATGCTGAGATGTTACAGGTGGTAATAAAGCATCCGTCAGATGTGTGCACTTGTATTAGCTTTAGATGAAGAGAGGCGTGCTCGCATTGTGCTGTTACCAGCGTGACACCAACGCAGACCCTGCTTTGAAAGGAAAGGTTGTCAAAGGGGCCGCACCAGAGAAGAAGAAATTGCCTCCTGATTCAGTCCTTGTAGCTGCCACTCTCCATTTCCCTCTCCACAGACTCACTCATTTCATCCTTATGCTGGAGTTCCTGTTCCAGTGTTACATTTCTGTCGTGTTGGGGGTCAGTTGATTTGTCCGAAGAGTCACTGAAAACTCAGGGCGAAGCTGTACTAATTTTATTAAGCTCCTTAAATGATTAACAGTTATAGAGAGGTTTTAATTGCTCTAGAAGGGTTTAAATGTCACAACACGCTGCAGCAGATCCCCGATACTGTACAGCAGCCAAAAAGATCACCTTTTATGCCTTTTCCAGCCACCATCCTCAATAACAGTGGATAAAAGTCAGCATTGATAACAAAATGACAGAGACAGAGAGGTGTTCACTGTCTATCTGTTCATCTGTCTCTCCTTTGTGTGCTTGTATCGCTTGCTGTTTTTTTTTCTTTTAGATAAAAGAAGTAAAAACATTGAGGGTTTTCGCTTTTCCACACTTGGTTAACAGAGTCTGTTGCTGACACTGCGCTTCATAACCGCGATGACTGAAGCAGCCTGGTTTACGCACGTCAGTCCGCTTATCAGATTATTTTGGGACTACATACGTGACATAACGTCTGACTCAAACGTCGTATTAG
Organism: Takifugu rubripes; assembly: GCF_901000725.2. Classification (NCBI taxonomy): domain Eukaryota; kingdom Metazoa; phylum Chordata; class Actinopteri; order Tetraodontiformes; family Tetraodontidae; genus Takifugu; species Takifugu rubripes. The sequence continues at coordinate 3,289,330 of NC_042296.1, read as the reverse complement.
AGTCTTAAGTCACTATAGCATTAGCATTATCTGCTCTAATGTGGGAGCAAACAGACCCACAACACAGGTCATTGCTTCAGCAGTCCTTCATTTGAATTCCGTTTTTTTCCTACACAAAAGAAGAAATTAATTTGGATCAACAGGTAAACATGAGGCCATGATAGCATCTAGCGTGTTTTCTCATCGGGTAACTGTCAGTAAATCATATAGCATGATGCTGTTTAACAGATTATTTGGGTGTGTTGACTGGATTGTTAGAGTCACAGTTATGCTAATGCGGGGAGGAGGGTACTTTGACAAAAACAGCCCGAAATCATTCTGAGAATGCGACGACTGTCAATATTATCAGACAAAAAGTAGAAAAAGACAATGAGTGCCACATCAGAGCGTCTTCAAACTCACGTCGTGTGTCACTCTATTGCGCCGCCTCGAGTGAGACGATTGCAGCCTGGACCAAAAAAAAGCGGCGTCTCCGCCTGCTCGTCATGGTGACAGACTCGTTGCCTTCAATCACACCCCCACCACCACCACCACTGTTGACGTCGGCGACAGTTTGAACCGTCAAGGCTGACACAGACGTCCTCGTCTTGTAAAAATAGCAGGTGCGAACTTAAAAAGACTCCTTTCCCAGGAAGCCCTGCACTTGGGGTTCTGGGATGGTGGTGATGGGGGAGGGAGGGGGGTACACCCAGCTGACACACATCTGTCAGGTGTCACATGGATGTCTGGCATCACTCTCCGCTCATACTCAAAGGAATTATTTGCTTGGCGTTACTGTACACCCCCACCCCACCTTTCTGCCTCCCCTCTGGCATCTCCAGCTCAGAGTCTATGTGTTGCGGATTAGCACTGGATGAGCAGTCGTACTATGAGAAGTCTAATCCGTCATTAGGAGACAGAGGAGTTACAGGATTTAAAAAGACACCGAGCGACCTGATTCCTACATTCCTGGGCTCACAAACAGCGTGTTGGGAGTGTTGAAACGGCGCTGACACATCACACGCCTGGAGACAATTAAGAAGCTCCAGTCAAACTAATGTGTCTGTTTTTAGACGGGAAAAAAGGAGGAGGAAAGCAAATTACCAGGAGGAAAAAAGACAGGCGGAAGAAAAAGTAGTTCCTGTCCCCGTGAATACAGCTTGTTTTTCTTCACTGCTTCCACTGTTTATAATTCATTACATGTAAATTTGGATGCTTCCTTATTGGAATTCTATAGTAGGAAGTAAATGGATCTGAAATATTGATACTTCCTGATCGATCCGCACATTAAGCCTTGGACATTTGCAGCTATGAGGGTGCAGACCACTAGATGTACGCATACGCAACAGTTTCTTAACACACACCATCTCAACAATGGAGCCAAAATCCCGTGTGACCAGAAATATGGGAGATTTATTGGGACTCCGAGCTTATCTGGTTCGCAGTACCGTTTCTCGTGTTATCTCCGTCCCCGTTATTGCAGAATAGAACAATCCCAGCACTTTGTATTGCCGCCCCGTCTCGACCCTGCCTTCTCCGTTTCCAAGGACGCGGTCCAACTTGTCGGTCCTGCTGGGCAGCTGATTGGCTGGCAGCTGCCCTTCATGAAGGGTGAGTAAAATGGCAGACAGGACCACACGACCCCGCACAGCCAGACAGCCGCCTGTTCCAAGAACTGTGTTTTTTTGAAAGACTGCAGCCATCTTTTAAGTCCTGGACCACCTACTACACCATCTTCACACCAGCTGTCAGAAAACAGTGACATTAAACAGCCCTTGCAAAGCTTTTCAGTAGTCAGTGCAGCTTTATTTCTACCACTGCAAGTTCCTTTATTCCTGCCCTCCTGAATTTGAATTAAACGTGAAAAAAACAGGACTTTTAAACATTTAAACACCTTATCCTTTCAGTGACCTTGTGCTAAAATTTGCCGAACCTTTCTTCCCCCATGGATGCAGCTCCTGGGGCATTATCATTTTTTCTTTTATTTCATGTTTGTTTCCACCTGTGAATAAATCACAGTGGTGTTTTTCTGCGTAGGTGTTTTCATCTTGGGTTTAGCGCAGCAATTTTATCACTCAAAGTGCAGTGATGCATTTAGTAGCTCGCTGCACTGTGGTAAACATTTGAGGTGCTTGAAATTTTTCAACCTCCTACTGAATTTATTGAATATTAACAGTGATTCATAAGTAACAGGACATTTTAAGTAAATGTATGTTTATTAGCAGCATTAGAAAAACAAGATTATATATATATATAACATCAAAACAGGCCTCATATGTCGCTTGCTCATTTATGCCCCTAGTGGTCGGCGACTCAATTACAGAACAAATGGTGTAAAGATAATTTTTGACCAGAGATGTTGTCATGACTACAGTGTTGCAACTGCTATTTATGCATGTGAATAAGAGAGATTCTATCACCCAGGGTGTCACTGCATGCCCAACCCCTTAAGTCCGCTCGTAGCTGCATTTCTGGATAAAATGGATTATTAACAAAGTTAAATATTGTATGTGGTTTATAAGCCTGCAGGATAAATCTAATTCAATATCTGATCCAGCTCCTTTTCTAAAGCCCTCTTGGATAAGTATTTAGGCATGAATGGTCTTACTGGGGCCAGACAACAGACGCTCGTGTGCATGTGTGGTCCACCCAGGTGAGGACACCTGTAGAAGTGAATTGAACGTCCCTGCTCGAAAAGGCCAACGCACTTTGAATGCAGCATGAAACAACAGCCCCGAGCCTGCAGCGGTGTTTGAGTGCGTCTCCTAGCCTTCATTAGAGTATTGTGCATGTGAGCGGTGTCACGGCCTGACCTTTAGAGAAAGGTCAGGCCGACTGGAGGAAGACCAGAGCGTGCGCAGACACGCATGGACTGGTGACATAGGTAGGACCACTATAAATAATAAAACCAGACTTTGCTGACCTTTATCTATCTATCTATACAAGTAACGAGTTATCTGTGGAGTGATATGTTTCACCACAATCGTGAAGCCCGTCTTACTCCACTCTTGTGGGGAATTACTGAGTGGCCAATAAGCTCTGAAAGGGGACATGCTTGACATGTAATGATGAGCTGCACGTCAACGAAGCTGTCTGAAGGGATGCTGTTTAAGCTGACGGCTCCTCGGTGCGCTCCCTGTCCACCTTCAACACACCTAATCTGGGACAAAACCGACCCGATTCCAGGCAGGTGGTTCGCAAACCAATCAAAATGCCCGATTCCACGGATCTGAATTTGGCTGGAATGCGGGGAGTTGGGGTGCAGAAAATTGCCTGTAACTCTGCGTGCTTTTCCTGTAATGTGCTGCACACTCCCACGCAGCCCTCTGTGTGCTACCTTGGATACGCAGCTGTAAAACAGAGCCGAACACTCCCGAGTGCGTCTGTATCACACCCAGAAGATTATTGTTCTTTACTCTCTTCATCTTGTGGATGCTGGGGATCCATTCTGCAGGTTTTAAATAGACACATAGACATTAAGGAAGAAAAAACAAATAAAAAGCAGTCATTTCTCATGGGAATGCCGAGAAAGTCTTGCTTGTTATGATGATGGTGATGATGATGACACGATCCTTGTGATCATATGCCCCATGTGACACTTGACTGATTCTCATTAGCAAGGAGCCAAACCCTTAATTACTGTTATTGTCTTCTTGTGTGTGCGCTTGAGTAACTTATGGGGCTGCGTTACATGACAATGATGGATTTGTCATTTGTTCCTCGCATTAATGCGACGTTTGAACTACGAACGTTTTACCTCGGCTCGTGTTTTCCGAACACATGGCGGCAAAGAAAAGCGAGCCTGACAGAGAAATAAAGAGATGGGGCGCCAATTACATGACTAAATTGGCTAATTAGCCAATGATTAAGTGTTATGATGCCCGTGGGAGACACACACGCGTGCGCGCACACGTCCCACATGCAGCTGTTGAGGCTCCCCTGTGTAATCTGACCAGGGCTCACACACAGAGAGAGACACAAAATGGAACAAAGAATCGACCATCTTGGCTGAACTCCCGCTAAAGTCAGACCGACTGTGTGGTTTTTGTTGATAAGCTGCTCCAGCGGGACCATGTGGACCTTGTGCCCTATCCAGACCCCTTGTTGAAGTAGGACCCCCGTCCACGTTGCAGGGGATGGAAATCTTCCTGGTGGTGTTAGTAGTGCTTCGATAAAGCAAATATTACAATGAGCAGACCAGACCCAGCTTTTCTCATCTCCATCGTTGGGGAGGCTTTAACACTTCCAGGGGAGCTCTTTCCTTTTTTTTTTATTATTAGTTCTTATCAACAATTTAGCCTTATCATGATCCACAGGATGCTGTTTCTCTGGCCTCACCTGGACTTTGTCAATGTCCCAAAAGGGGCTCCGGCGCCCCCTTTGACCTTGGTTAGGTAAAAGCAAGCTAAACAGTAAGAGAATCAATACCTGCTTGGTGATTAATGTCCGTCCGATGCTCCGTCCCTGCTGTTGTGCTTCCTCTCGGGGATTAGGCGCACCGGAGACAACAGCTAGGCCTGGTCTCACTATAGCTCAGCAGGCTTTGCCATGTAGCTTTTCAAATCTGCATGCTTCCATTTCCTATACTTCAGGATTAGCCCATTCAGCTATACAGCTACGGCCACTAGAAAAAGGCAGCAACAAGATTATTCCTCATCCGGCACTTCCTCTGTGACGAGTCGAACAGCAGGGTGACTTGTTAGACAGCTCTGCACGGAGTCTGATAGTTTCACCCCCACCCGCCACGACACTGACTTAACAGCACATAACTTTAAGCCGTGTAGCACGTCAGCCTGCAGAAAGCTGCTTTCTCACCTGCCAGGAAGATGGTCCGTGTAATGATTACATGGCCCAAACTGGGGCTTAAATGAGGAGAATTGGATATCGCGGGAGCCGCTAGCGGAGAGAAAAATGTGTGTTTGTGGATTGTCGTTTTAGCGGGAGGCTTTGCGGGGCTTTCGCAGTTTGTCTGCTTTATCTCGCCCTCTTCCTGTCGGAGTTTTTGGCCTGATAAGCACCATTACTCTGTTTGCTGGTGGCGGCGGCTTCATCATCATAAACGCTCACACACTGAGAGCGGTCCGCTCCATTTAACTCCACGTACTGTCTGACAGCTTCCAGTCAGACAACACTTAAGGGGCCAGCAGAGTGAAACACACTTATAATAATAACAATAATAATAATTGGTATTATTATTCTCCTCTCTTACAGTGGAGAAACAATGAAGATAATTAGTCACATTGATTCCCATTCCAAAATATGCATTTAACATGTCCAGAGATCAGAGTGTCCCTTCTTGGGTCAATTTGACTGAGCTTGTTCTGGTTCTGGATCCAGTGGGATTGTGGAGGCACCGTGCGCACGCCAAGTGAGTCGTGCACCTTTAATAATCTGGATTAACACATCGACTACCCCCACCCTATCCAAACTCGTGCATATTTTTGAACACCAAAGTCATAAAGCCAAATGTAACTAGTTCTATTGTCCCACTGAGGGTGGACTCATTGAGACGACATCAGACCGACTGATATGTTCTGGTCCTCAGACGCCTCGATGGCTCCTGATTCTGGTTGGAAGGAAGCCTGGAAGGAATGTCAGTGCCCAGGAGCACAAGTCTCCAGGCTAAATTGGTGCTGTTGGGTTTTTGTTTTTTTAATCTGGACTGCCATCAGTTTTTTGTGGCCAAACAGCCGTCGAGCTGGGGCGCCATAACTGTCAGTGGCCCCCACCCAAGAACAATCAGTGCCCGCAGCCAGGGGGAGGAGGAACTGCCGGCTTGTCCCTGACTGAGCACTGAGGCCGGATACAGGGCAAAAGACCCTTAGAGCAATAGGTCCAAGGTGAGGGCGGCCCACCTTGGGAAAATAACCTGATGATCCCGCACTGCTGTCAATCAGCATTATTGGAAGAGTAACGAGGAGGCGCTAATCCACCGTTAGGACTGTCGCGCTATGTCAGCTCACCTTTTCCTTCCCCCGGCCGTTAGACCAAGGTAAAATCTTTAATAAATGGATTTAATGTCGTGGAGGAAGCAAAGCGAGCATCGTTTATGTAAATCCGCCTCATTATCACGTCCAGTGGGCCGTTATTCTTGCCGGAACCGTCAGGTTAAATTAAACGGTGCTGAAAAAAAGCGGTGGTAAAGAGGCTTCCAGCATGGAAGTGGCCTGTTGGTGTAAAGGCAGGTTCCTTCCAGTTTAGGCTCCCAGATTCATCATCAACATCACGTGTGGCTTAGCGTGTGCGTCCCAACCGTCCCCCATCAGTCTGTCCATCCTCCCTTTAAGAAAGCGGGGCGCTATCATTGGAACAACTGTCAACCGAACAGCTGAGGCCAAACCCCGCCCATCCCGCTCTGAGGCGCCCGCCCCCTTTATACCTCTCCTCTCTCATTAGTAGTCTCCTCTCTCCTCCCCCTCATCACTCCATCCCTCCTCATTTCTTAGTCAGATGGGACTTTCCGAGGCAGAAGGTCACAGAAATGTCTCGCACACACACATACAGCCCCTCTCTCCGGTCCGCTCCCTCCTTATTTTTCTTCGCACCCATTCACACGCTTTCATGCCCTCGCTCACATGACAATGCATACATTATTAAAGCCCTCTTCCTCTTTGTCCCTCCTCTCCCTCATCCCGCAGTACTCCCACATCCTCGCCTTTCTATGAATACGGCACATGTATTATTCTTTTTGGTCAGAGTTGCTGAGTTGATGTGATACAAGGGGGGGAAAGATATTTGGGCTGTGACCTAAAACTGTAGCGAGGAGACGTAGCAAGGTGCTTTTTAGCTGCTGTGGGGTTACCGGTATTGGACAGTAGGTTCCACTTTATTCCATCGTGCTTTTAACATTCAACATCTTTTGTTATCACTTCATGAATTTTAAAAAACTGGCAACAGGTATACCAGCCCATTGTCACCATGTATTTTTCTGTCCTCACAAAAAATAAATCTAAATAAAACTGTGAAGGACATACGATAAATGTCCAGAATATAAACGTTATAAAATAAGAAGTTTGGTGCTTGCTAGTTTTGCTATTTTTCTCACAGAATCTGAGAAAAGCTTCATTCTGAGACTTTTGATTTAATTTTCCCATCAACCCCTTTACCAACAGCAACTCATGTAATATGGATTTGGAATGCATCAGATGGCCTTTACTGGCTGTTTCCTGAAGGAAACCGGGAAGCGCTGAAGCGAGCCCCGTGATACACCGGGACGAATCGCGTCCTTGGAACCTGAGGCCCGCCGATGACTGTTCGTATCCAGTGTGAACTCCTCACTTACTTCCACGTTTGTGACCACGTTATGGAGGAGAAACTTTACAACAACGTACAGCAGGACACAAGGCGGATGCTAGAATGGTTATCTTTTAGAAGGACCACCTGCATATAGTGCAAATGTTTCCAAATACGTCCACCTAAACGCGTCTTTTCTTCTCAACAGGCAGGTATGAAAGAAGCCCATGTGTAGGATTAAGTTGCTACACATAAACTCCACCAGCAAGGGGAGTTCCTGGCGCTACATTATCGGAGCACCATTATCTGAAGCTGCAGCCATCACTTTAAATAACAAACTTCCCTCATTTCCCCCTGAGTGCCTGATCATTAAACCACTCTCTGGGGTTCTTCATAAAAATGAGCCCTTAAGATGTCACTGGAGGATGTTGTTGCAAGTCAACAACCGTCTCTGAACTTCTCCTGCACCACCACCAATACGGCCGCGCGCATCACAGAGCTGGCGTTGTGAGGAACGTCAGCGGGAGAGCATCGTCGGAGTCAACAAGGCAGGTCGGTCCACATTTAATGGCTGATTTTAAACCCAGCGATAGCGGTTCTTATCATCGGCATGCCGGCGATTACGCTGCGGCGGGCCAATTGTACCCAAGGGAGGAAGCGGCAGCCTGGTATAAAAAGCCTTTGATACCAACTGGACAAAAATGTTTCCATTTCAGCATTTCAATGCCCATTTTGTGGTTTCTCTCTGACTGCTCATTAAAGCAGAAGAAGAGGGGAAAATAAACTGTGTAAAAACTACAAAAAAAACCCCAAGTAAGCAGCTAAATCTGGTATTTAAACAAAACTTTCACTGACAATTTTTTTTACAACAAAAAGCATCAATTTGGGTCCTGCGAGCCAGCCGGGAACGCTCAGGCCCAGATGGGGGTAATTCCACTGCTGGCACAAACACATTTAGAGTGAGCGACAGAAGCAAGAGTCGGGCAATAAGTGGAAAACTGGGCTGCACCTGAAGAAAAAAGAGCAATGGCGCAGCAAAAATCAATAACCCAAACCTGAGTTTGCACTCACTGAGTCAACAAAGATGCGGCCCCTCCATAACCACAGAGACCAGCCGTCACGCCCTGTCACTTGTGTGCACCTCCTGTAAGATGATGACCGTGATTTTGCCTTTTGGCCGTTCCGTACCTTTCTGGAATAGATCGAGACATGAACATTGGTGGTTCACTCACTGTACCTGAAATGACTCCTGGGCTCATCTTTCCGGGGCGGGGACATGAGAGATGTGCTAATTGTTAGCATATGTGCTTTATGATGATGCCTGGAATAGTACGAGGATGATTAAGGCAACGCTTTGGAGGCTGTTCCCGATATACCAATAACGTTGTTTATTCAGGCTCTTTGTTATGCTGATAACGTCGTGCTCATTAGCAAAGCTGCTGTTCGTGAAAGGACTCAGGCAACGATGGCACTGCTGAAGTTTTTATTCTGTTTCTTCTGGCTGATGCAGGAATGTGTTTAAATGTGCGGCGCAGAGTTGACAACTGATAAATCAGAGACCCATGCTGTTGTGTGTTTTGTTTTGCCACTGTTCTTTTTCTGTTTTATGAAATTGACCTTTGACTTTGAAGCTGTCTCTGGATGCTCCTGGCTGTTTTGGTAAGGGTAGAAAAGTTTGTAGATCATAAAAAACTTGTAGTCCAGAATCTTTTGGAAAAACACAAATTCTACATTTGTAAGCTAAGTAGCCTTGTCTGATTTGTCTCTGCTTCACTCATAATTGAATTTCAGAAGACATTAAGCTACTAGCTAATAAATAGCTAATTACCAACAGAAGCAACATAGTTTTCATTATTTTCCCAAAGCATTTGCACCTCGTCGGATTGTTGTCTCCCAAAGCTGATTTTGGAATTTAAAAATGAATAAAGATTTAATTGCTTCATTATTATTTGCCTCAACCATTTGAAATTACCTTCAACCTAAAATTTATTTTGAATTAATGGACAAAGATTCTCATCTTTTTCTTTAACAGCCATTTTTTTCCATCAATGAGATTGATAAAGGACAGCCTTGTGTTTTTAGTGTTTGCTGTGAGATACTGAATTGAGTATCTTCTGTCGTGCAAACACAGAAAATACAAAATCAGCCGTATATAATTAGCTGGTCGTAAACAATATTAACAATATTTACTCACTCGGTGTCAGAGATATTCAGGCTGGTGAGACATAATTTCCCCACTGCTCTTCTCTGTTGACAAATGCATTATTTTATGTGTTCGGCACAGTTTCCTTTATGAGATAACTTTATGTGAGAAACGCTGTTTGTTCTGGCTCCACATGTCCAGCAAATCAAAAAGTGCATTCATTTCAAAAGTTTATTGTACTAAAGAAAAGAAAACTGCAGTGCAACACAGACTCTGTGTGTGTGTGTGTGTGTGTGTGTGTTGTGTTTAAAACCATTGTCTTGCTGCTCCTCTCAACTGAAGCCAATTAACTTCACTGCACTCCCAGTGATAACACTGACATGCTCATGTTCTTACACACACACACACACACACACACTCCCTCTCTCTCCTCAGTCCGGGCAGTGAAGCACAGTGTAGTCTTTATCCAGACATATGGCTTACATGGGCCACAACACCTGATAAGACTGTCTGTGCTTGAGCAGTGTGCAAGTGTCACAGGATAACAGGGGCCATGAAAGTAAGGAAAATCCCTCCCAATGTTATTTTTTAGCTGTCAATCAGAACAGTCCTGTGCTCAAACACACACTTGCACCTACAAACCTGGGGTCCGAGCCTTTTAGAGGACTTGGGGAAAAAAACCAAACTGATGGACGTGCACTTTATTTGATCACATTTGATTCTTAATCCCCATCTCCTCCACTCAGGCCTGCTTCCTGTTATGAAATATTTGCATGGAAAGATTTCCTTTAATAGGAGTCTTGTGGGGCCTTCAATTGTCTTTAGACTATGCTGCCCAGCACCACCAGCTATCCCCAAGCCCAGTTCAAACGTAGGCCGCTGTGCTCGTGCACACATTGCGGGCGTGTCTGGATTATCCTACGCTTCCAAAGCAACACTTTACCAACTCCATCGCTGTGTGATGCCCATCTGAGCAGGCTTCTTTATCTGGTGAGTTTGTACTGCGAAAGCAGGCAGCCTCATTAGAGCATTGGGAGAACTGCAGTTTGAACTTCTTGTTGGCTTCATTTCGCAGCCCCTGAAGTCGCCCCCTTGATCCCTAATAAGGGACGCACGTTGAAATGATGCATCTTGTCAGTTTTACGCCTCCCTGCTGGCATGTGTGCGGCTTGAGCGGAGAGCAGAGAGGATTGGGCTCTGTAGATCCTACGCGTGCTTAAGCACCTGTACTCAGGAGCCAATTCAGAGACACACATTATGGCACCGTAACACACACATCCATCCTAATCCAGCGTCCCAGCCTCTCAGGCACTCCACTCTGGTGAAAAGAGGAAGACGGGAAGAGTTGAAGTGTTTTGTCCAGGTTTGCTCTTGGGGGGTGCACAAATACAAACGCAACACAACCCCCCCCACACACACACAGAAAGTGACATTTGGATTCATTTCTTGCAAAAGAAAACAGACTTTAACCAACAGAAACAAACCACATTTGTCATGAAAGAGACAGCAGAGGTTGGGCTGGATTTGACTCGCTGTCACTATTTTCCTTCCTTTCTTTTATTTTCTGATTTGTCATGACAAATATATCTGGGAACGCACAGGGAGGGCGCTGCAGCATATCCCAGTTGCATGTGGGTGAAAGCAGGGTTTCATCCGCACCGGGGGCTTGAGCCAAGAACCCTCCGCTTCTCATCCCGGTCCCCTACAGCCTGAGCTACCAGCGCCCAGATTTATTTGTTCCCCTTTTTTACCCGGCCCCTCTCTCAGAGCAGAGCCAGGGGGGCTGGTCACGCAGGCTTATTCGCAACTGGTGCTCAAATCTTTATGGCACGGTCACAAATTCCAATTCACCTATTTTCATAGGTCTCATCAGGGACAAAGGAGGGCCCTGAACCCTCCTCCAGCAGTGACTCACCGCCGCCGCAACTTAGAATCTCCAATGTAAAGGAACCTTGAACAGGACCAGGTTGATATGTGTGTGTGTGTGTGTGTGTGTGTGTGTGTGTGTGTGTGTGTGTGTGTGTGTGGGGAGGGGGGGGGGGGTCCTGCTGAAAGCCAGGAGAAGAGAAGAGAATGTAGTTGTGTCTGGGAGAGTCCGAACCTTTGGTTGAGTCTCCCAGCAGCCTGTTTGCTAGCAGAACCCGCCCGGTCCGGATGGTGCCCACCTGTGCTTTAACCCGCTGGTGTAGAGGCCGATGAAGACCAGGATTAAAGAGCGTCTGGTGCGACTTCATCACCATACGGCAGGTAAAGGTGCAGCACAATGCTCTTCTGGCTCTATTCAGCTCGAAAGTAGGAACCACATTGAAGCACCTTCATCCTCCGTTGGCCCGGAACACGGCGGTCCGTCTTTCTGTCTCCAGCATCTGTCACGCGGCTGACGTTAAACGGACAGCGTCTCCTTCACCATCTTTTGTGCTGGGGGAGGAAGAATTGGCTTCTTTTGAGCTTTTCCACACCGATCATCACTTCAGGGGTTCGTCCTCCCCATCTGCTGTCTGTGTTGGGTTCTGCTCCCGCCCCGATTGACACCGGTTATTTTGTATCCTCTGTCCTGAGTCCCACCCCATTAAAGTCTCACCTTCATCAGGACTCTTTGTCACCCCTGCAGATTGGGACTGCCCTCACAATATGGGCTTCATGTTAGATGAAAAACACATTTTTCAACAGCCAAATCAAGAAGCGATGGCGTGTAATATAACCATGAGCTGAGGGGAAGTGTTTCATCGCCGGATTTCCAACGTCTGGCTACATTTTCTCAGCGGAACCTTTTTTATCTTTTATCTCACTTTTTCCCCCATCTGTAATTGACAGTTTCTCCAGGAGAACTAATCAGATGTGAGGAAAAGTGAATATAAATGACTCCCTTTCTTTGCTCTCTTCTCCTGATGGACTCCCCCCCCCCCCCCCCCCACCCCCACCCCACCGCCTCTTTGCCTTGTGAATTTAACTTGATTGGGGAAAAAAAGCTAACTTTGATTTTAAACATGTAGGAAGGAAGGAGAACACGCTGAAATAACTTTGCCACAATTTCTGGCAGTAATTTCCCGGAGGCCACATTTTTCTAATTTACTAAAATGGGTGGAAAAAAATGTGGCGTGGGAACATTTTCATACGGCTCATTGACTCTTCATGGAAATGAAATCACTTCAGATATCTTTAAGACAGCATTTTCTAGTTCTTTGGAGCGTTCTGGGAAAACAACAGGACAGACAGTACTTCATGCATCAGGTCTCTGCATCTAAACCCAGGACCTAAAATGATGTCCTTCAGCTGGGTTATTGTCCACAAACCCCAAGCAATGGCCCTCTGATCACACTTTAATATCTTTCTGCCTCCATCTGGTATTTTCACACTTTGCTTGAACCCATTCAAGTGGACCAGAGTTTGTTTGGGCAAGTGTGAAAGCTCATCTGGACTCACTTTGAAACACGGGCCTGGGTTCCCCTCCTCACTCCTCCCACCAGACGATTCTTTGATTGCACTGGGTTACTTCCTCTCTTCGGTTCACTTCCTGTCTTTGGATCACTGGAGAGTTCTTTTGCAGTCACATAGTAAGTGAACCCCACCAGGGTTCACATGCAAGACTCGTGTTTGGAGGCAGACCAGAGTTGGCTTGGCTAGTCCACAGTTCCGTCACACCTGCCCAAACCAAGCAGACTCTGGTCCGTTTGAAGTGGACTGAACAGCTCCTGTGTGAAAGTGGTTCAACTTAACGTGTTGGTCCTGAAACCCAACAAAGAGGTTTTTGTCGGCACTTAAACTACCATTACTCACATTTCCGGTCCATTTGTGGACTGGAAATACGTGATTGTAAGGATTTCATCACAGAAACAAACAAAATTATCAAGTAGACAATGCAGAATATGACTCTCGTTATTCCAAATTGTCCCGCAGTGGAGCTGTGTATTCCCCTGAGCATCAATCCCAAGCTGCCCAGACAACTCTGCATTATTTCCAATTAGTGACGGTGTGGCGGCTCTTACTTTGTCTCTTGTCTTGAAGACAGTCACCAATTTGCCATTCATCACTTTATTTCTGTTACAACAGACCACGGTTACACTCCTACAACTGTGCTCGTCCAGGATTTACTAAACAAAACAAAAAGAATTATGCTCATGTCTGTTAGCCACATGCACAACCTTCACAGGAGGTTAGCTTGCAAACACAATTAATAAAACAAAGGCGGCTAAAACGAGAACGCTAATGCTGCATTGATGTGACCGGAGAAATGTGTCATTTGTTGTTTACTGGAAGCTTGTCTTCATAATTCCAGAGTCTCCTGATCTGGTGTTCCAATGCAAAGCCTCACTGTTGCAGCATCCATATCATGGAAACAAGTGTTGCTTCGTTTATTCTGAGAACAACTTAAAATGAAGCTGTCCACATATTTATTCAGCACAACCGTTGCTGCGGCAGGTTGTTCGCTAATTGAAAGGTCAGTGGTTAAGTCCCCGGCCGCTGCTGCACTTAAACGTGTCCTTGGGCATGATGCTAAATTACTCTCAAAGAATGTTCAATTGCTCCCACTCGTTCGGTTGATGCGTGTGTGTCTGACTGGAAGATTAAAACACCCAAAAAAAGGGATGTTTCTCAGCATTTTAGCTGCCTCCTGCAGTAGAATTTGCGGATGGGATGTTGAAATGGAAGAGGTGTTGTGTAACTGTTTCCTGCAGGGATTCTAGCCTGCGCACACGGATTGTTGAGGCTGGGTGCTGTCAGACTGTTAGTTCATATGCTTGGCTAGCAGTAAAAATCCTCCGAGACCAACCGTGGCGAGTTTGATGACGGCGGAAACGTAGCCTGATTTACGGCAGCTCCGACTGGGAGGAGGAGGAGGCGCAGCAGGTACGGGAGGAGGCAGGAGGACGTCTTCTCCACAGGCTTCGGTGGCTGGTGCTCCAGGGTCTAATTGTGGGTCTGAAACCCACCGCTTTCTGGTCTAACTGGCCTCACTGGGCCTCTAAACTGGTCTACGCGCTGCCCTCAGAGCTTTGCACATACAAGCCTCTTCGAATGTTGTTAATACCACATACATAGAAGAAGAAAAGGGTCCATTCGGTGGCTTTTAGATTGATTTTTACAGCATTTTCCCTTATTCCCTTTTACAGACTTCCCTCTGGGGCAATCGGAGACGTTCAGTTATTTATACAAGCTCTAAGAAATGAATGTTAATGTGCAAAAAAAAGTTTTTTCACACCCTCAGTCTGCAAGGCTCGGCCTTTCTCTGCAGCTAAAGATTACGCGCATGTGTGTTTTGAGTATAAACTAATTACTGTTACTCATTCCGAAGCTGTTCACGCCTCATTTTCAGGCGGAATTCAATAGTCAAGTGGAAATTCTCAGTGTTACTTTCACTCTCTTTTGGAGAAAACTCTGAAGAGGCTTTTGTCTCATATTGCTCTCTGCTTACAGAATGATAACCACACACACACACACACATACACACACGAACACACACACGCACGCACACACACACACACTAAAGTCTGGGAGAGAACAATATCGAGACTAGAAGATTGTGTCTTCCACGTGTGTTTTGTGTGTGAGGCATTACTGCAGACATGCTTGGGAGGTTTTCATCGGCCTGAGTCGAATCCTGGGGAGAGCGAGAAAACGAGGAGGAGAAACAAAACAAGAAGGTGAAGCGGGGAGAGCAGGCAAAGTGAAGAAGAGAGGGGTGTTTTTAAGCAGAATTAGATTGTTCCTGGGTGTGAGTCGAGCTCTGCACCTAACGGTGATGGATGGTCCCCCACTTTGAAACAATGGAACACACACCGACGTGCCCACAACACACACTTGCGCACACACACACACGACAATCTGTAACAATGGGGTCAGTGTATTCTTGCTAATGCAAGTGAGATTCTGTTATACAAAGTTTATACAAAAAGGCTACGCTAACACGCTAACTACTTAGTTATAAAGGGGTGTTGCAGCGGTTGTAAAGTGTTAATATATCGATGCTAGTTCCCCTATCAATCTTGGCATTTAAAGCTTAAAATAATGCAAAGGGAGTGAGGAACATCGTACATGTAGTAGAGACTCATTGATATCGCGCCCAGAAGCCAGCGTGTTTAATATTTACTCTTTATCACGCAGCACGCGTCTAGGTAAGCCTGAGCGAGAGCAGCTGTCACCCATTTTAATACAGTCATCAAAATATCCAAGGTGAGCAGCGTCTCCCACACAATGTTTGAGTTTCTTTCCTCAGCCTAATTTAGAGGGAGCCTATTCAGGTTCGGTGCTTCCATTTAGCTTTGTTTGTTTTAGACGCGGTTTTTCGGCGGCTGGCTGCAGTTGCAGCCCCATTTGCTCTGTGTTGGATTAATCTGCATCTCTTTCAGTGCCTGTGGATTTGGAGCATATCAGCGCTTTCCTCTCCTGTCAACCCTGATAACTTGAAGTGCCCTTTTGTGAGTTGGAGATTTTATCTTAAATCCAGCCCTTCATTCAACTCCTCCCCCCGCTCTCTCAAAGGTGTTGAGAGTCAGATATTGGAAGAATTTAAGACTGACAGTCCATGGGCAGCACAACAATGGAGTGTCTGCCATGATTTTATAAGCTCTGGTTCTGGAACACAATCTCTTGTCAGTGCTATAATGACTGGGAGCTTTGCTAGCTCCCGAACCCGTAGGCTGCTCTTGTCTCAGTGACCCGGGGTCGCAGACGGTGCTAACAAAAGCAACGTGGCTCGGGTTGTTAGGCTTGGCAGGAGTCCCGTTCCATCTCACACCTCCACAAGAGTCATAAGAAAGCACTGAAACGAGGAGGGCGTTGTTCCTGACGTTAGATATTTCTGCGCACGCAAACGAGCAGAAGGATTTTTGGTCAGGAACGCTAACACTGTGTGGCAGCATGAGCACACAGACGCAGCCACAGATAAAGGGGTATCCGTTTTAAGGAGCAAATGCCCCTCTGTTGCTCAGCTGTGCTCACTTCCTCTCCCGGCATTAGCCTGCGTTTGTTCTGTACTTCCCCTGTACAGCTAACCCGGCTGTAGGGGCTGCCAAGTCGACACCAGAGCTGTCAGTTATTGAAGGCATCATGTCAACCACAGAGACACGTATATGCTCTGTGAGTCATTTTTGCTTCGGGCTATGCAACATATCGTGTGTGTGTGTGTGTGTGTGTGTGTGTGTGTGTGTGTTCACTCCTGTGCAACTGTACGTCCTTTGATTAATTTTTGTCACACACTCCTATATTCCCCAGACCCATTCTCTCCGTCTAGCCCTCGATCTCCGCCGTCTCTCTTCCACCCCGCTTCTCTCTCGACTTTACTCATTTGCTCTCCTCACCACCTCAGATTGTGCCTGACATTTTTCCCATAATCCTCCAGCACCAGGAAGTTAAGCCCTACGGGGGCCAGACTGACATTTAGGAACTGCTCTCTAAGCAGGATAACTGAACTGTGCACTTTTAAATAAAGTGGCACAGACACATTAATGCAGGCGCATCCTCCAAATGTATTTATATAGTATCTGTGGCCTTTCTACATAAATGCGTACATGCTGCCTTATTTTGCTTAATCACATCAAATACAACATTCATTATACTGTAGATGTCAAATGCCTGAGTAGATATAATGTTAATCCCCGAAATCTGTTGACCTTGAAAATAATGTCGGCTCCTAAAACATGTCCAGATCTTTCAGATTGGATAATTCTGGAACACGACTTCCTTTTATCTGAGCAGCTCTGCTGGATTATCTTTTCTTCCACCTGCTCTCGGAAAATCTCCATCCTTTCCGAAATCCTCTCAGGTTTTGGGCTTTACCTTTAAAGGCTTATTAGCGCTCCTGTGAAGTGAGCGCCTCTTCGCGACGTCAGTGGCTCAGGAAAACGTTCTCCGTCTGCTCTCTCTGCTCCAGCTGTCCCCACCACCCCCACCACCACCACACCAATAACAGCCTCAGGCCAAGACAAGCTCTACAGATGTGAGGTGGCGTGTGTGTGTGTGTGCTGGCAGACCTTGAAACCTGTCAGAGAGGCACTGTGTCAAACGAGTATGCTGGCAACCTGCCGACCCCTCAACGCACACGTGATTGTTTGGGATGCACAATGAGCATCATTTTTGAACTGGTCTCTGTTAACCTGTTCCGTTTCTTCAAAGCTGAAACCTCCTCAGGATTTTTAGGAAATGCTGTGTAACATCAAGCGGCCAAGTTGTCTCTCCTTCCAGCTTCCAGCAGCTTTCTTAGCATCTTTTTGTTAGCTGAAAAATGTTCTCGTTTTCCCATGAGGGATTCACACCCTACATACCTCATAGTAATGTTATAAACACAGATATTTCCTGGTCTAATATCTTATTACATATAAAATGTAATGCATATTTGGAAGCACTGCATCAAAAGGAAGCTAGATTCCCTTTTTTCTTCTTCTTTCCTGGTTTAAACCTCAGTTCTGATGATTTCATTCATATGTGAATGGAAGCCTGGAAGAGCTGGTCATTAAAAGCAATGGTGACCTTATCAGAGTATCTGCACATATACCCTTGTTGCCTTGAAGGCCTGTCACTCATTTTAGCCAGAGGTTGCCTCATTTCGCTGCTGCTTTCTAATCAAGTGCAGAGAATAAATTACGGATGTATTAAATCAGAGTGTTTGTCAGATGATGAGATGCTGGCATGATAGTGATGACACTCTTTCCTAACCCTTCCAGACATGGTCTCAGGGCTCTTGCAACACTTGAGAAGTGACAATCCCCGGCTTCCCCTCGTGCACATAAAATAAACAGCATGCAAACTTCCCCTTTCTGCCCTTATTTTATATCTCTTTTGTCAAACAGTCTTTGCATGTGCCAATGAGTGCAAAACACAACGCGCCTTCGGGGAAGGACTGTTCCAAACAATGTGACCTCTTTGTGTGATTCATGTCTCATGCCTGATTATTGGCCTTTGCCACCGTGGCGCGGCCATTAAACAGCAACGTTTGTGCCTCCGGACCCACATGTTGTCATCCCAGGTTGTCAAATACTGACGGAACTTTGTCAAAACCTCACAGCATCTCATGTAGATGCATGAGGCGTCCTACGGCACTGGTGCGCGGCACGCAAAGGCAAAAGGCAACAATAAACAAAACAAAAGAGGAACTTTTTAAAGCTTTTTCATGAGACAACTGTTTGGTAAAGGACAAGGTTCAATAGTGTTAACAATATTCGTGGAAAATTGGAAAAGTTTACAACTGGTTTCAAGAATTTGTACTTTTCACACATGTTGAAATAACAACTAAGCTAAATGGAGTCAAAAATGTAACTGAGCAGCAATTGCAATATATGAAGGGCTAGACTGTAGTCAAAACATGTGACAAATGTTTGCAGGTGCAGCGTCGGTGATGTTCGGTTAAGTGTCAATTGTGCAGGTCGTGTTGTTGTGGGCCACTGGAATATGGCAATCTGAGCCTATTTAGCGAGGTGGTTTTGTTTACCACCGAGTGGGACATTTTCATAAACAGTGACGCGGGCCCCCCACCGTAGAGACCAAAATATCTCCCCCAATCTGCATACATTAATGTGTCCGTTTCTGATCTCGAAAATAACATCAATGGATTCCTGCGACAGAGTGGCTTTACCAGATGTGACCAGCAGGTCCCACATGCGACATGAAGGCAGCTGAATGAAGTCAGTCGAGTTTTTGTAACTAGTCCTCCTGCAGAACCTATTAACTATGCTGCATTCTTCAGACTGTGATTTATTAATGGCGAATCCTCATTCTCATAAACTTGTTGTAATGCCATGTGACATCTGGACACGCTGTGACCTTCCAATATTAAACGCGTTTGCCACAGGGAAGATAAACTATGTTGCTGTCATCATCGTCATCATGCCAGCTTTCTTCTCTTGTCTTTTTTCTCCTCTTTTTCTGCTGTCGCTTTCTCTCAGCTGATTTTTGTGGTGCTGGAACAGCAGATGGCACCGGTCCATGATTTATTTAAATCACTGACTTAAATGAAGAAGGACACACACAAAGACAGAGGGACAGAGGTTAAGAAAGAGTGTGAAAGAGAGAGAGAGAGAGAGAGATGGAAGGGAATCCAAAGTAAGTTATAGTTTCAAACCTTCGATGACAACAAAAGTAATAAAGGAGCGTCTGACATTCACACTGGCTGTTTAATGTCCTCGGCAGCAGCTGTGTGTCTGAGCGTCCACTGGGATTTCTATGCCTGCCTTTGCAACCATTGGGCCATGGTTGTTTACTTAGTGTGGGTTTAGTTTCATCTCTGCTGGGTCGTCTGCAACCGAATGCAGCTATGTTGAAAAGGCAGGTTATTGTTATGGTTTAAAGGTGCTCTGTCCCTGTGGGGTCTTCCAGGATGGAAAAGTCCGGATCCTGTGGTAGATTGCTGATTCTCTTCATCCAATGAAAGACAGCATTAAAGACCACCTCGTAAACCACAGACCTCCCTACCATGATGCCCCTCTGCCTTTGGTTTACTTGACTAGAATTATTCTCCACGACCTCCTGGGAACATTGCTAAAAAATTTCTAGTTCTCAACAGGATTTTGGAAGTTCAAATAAGTAGATACTACATTAATCTCGAGCAACTCTTTAATTTTAATATGTATACAATATTGTGCCATAGTAAAAAACAAAAATCTGTCTATCTATCTATCTATCTATCTATCTATCTATACATGCATCTTCCCAGTACTGAAGACTTCAAGATAATGACCAGCTGTAAAGTGCTGAATCAAGCTCAGATGGGAAAGCCCTAGACTGATTCTCTTCAACCTTTCCTTGAGCTTCATAAGCGTTCCAACTTGTGGAAGACCTCATGCATCTTCCCAGTACTGAAGACAGGCTTGTGGCACTGACATGACATGAAGTCATATGGTCCCCTTGTTCCTTCAGTACTGTCAAATACCCTCAGCCAAGTGACAGGCTACAACTCGCAGACAAATGTGCCGAAATAGCTCAGCTCGGAGAGCGCTAGACTGAAGATCTAAAGGACCCTGGTTCAACCCCGGGTTTCGGCAACAGCTCAATGTACGTCTTGGTTTACGCTATCAACCTTTCCAAAAGGTGCAATAGTTTTAGATGACAAAATGTATTGACACGTGAACGAATCCAGGTTCCTATATTGGACCACTTCTCCTTTGCTTCTCAGCCCCACAAGAAGGATCCATTATCCCTTCTCACTCACAAGTCCCTACTAACCATGGAGAGAAAAACAACCACTCTCATATTCCTTTATATATCTGGTACTTTCAAAAACATCAAGCTGGCTTTCTCACACACAAGATAATGACCACCTGTAAAGTGCTTTATCAAGCTGAGATGGGAAAGCCCTAGACTGATTCTCTTCAACCTTTCCTTGAGCTTCATAAGCGTTCCAACTTGTGGAAGACCTCATGCATCTTCCCAGTACTGAAGACAGGCTTGTGGCACTGACATGACATGAAATCATATGGTCCCCTTGTTCCTTCAGTACTGTCAAACACCCTCAATCAAGTGACAGGCTACAACTTGCAGACAAATGTGCCGAAATAGCTCAGCTGGGAGAGCGTTAGACTGAAGTTCTAAAGGACCCTGGTTCAACCCCGGGTTTCGGCAACAGGTCCATGTACAACTTTGTTTACTCCATCAACCTTTCCAAAAGGTGCAATAGTTTTAGATGACAAAATGTATTGACACGTGAATGAATCCACGTTCCTATATTGGACCACTTCTCCTTTGCTTCTCAGCCCCACAAGAAGGATCCATTATCCCTTCTCACTCACAAGTCCCTGCTAACCATGGAGAGAAAAACAACCACTCTCATATTCCTTTATATATCTGGTACTTTCAAAAACATCAAGCTGGCTTTCTCACACACAAGATAATGACCACCTGTAAAGTGCTGAATCAAGCTCAGATGGGAAAGCCCTAGACTGATTCTCTTCAACCTTTCCTTGAGCTTCATAAGCGTTCCAACTTGTGGAAGACCTCATGCATCTTCCCAGTACTGAAGACAGGCTTGTGGCACTGACATGACATGAAATCATATGGTCCCCTTGTTCCTTCAGTACTGTCAAATACCCTCAGCCAAGTGACAGGCTACAACTTAGAGACAAATGTGCCGAAATAGCTCAGCTGGGAGAGCGTTAGACTGAAGTTCTAAAGGACCCTGGTTCAACCCCGGGTTTCGGCAACAGGTCCATGTACAACTTTGTTTACTCCATCAACCTTTCCAAAAGGTGCAATAGTTTCAGATGACAAAATGTATTGACACGTGAATGAATCCACGTTCCTATATTGGACCACTTCTCCTTTGCTTCTCAGCCCCACAAGAAGGATCCATTATCCCTTCTCACTCACAAGTCCCTGCTAACCATGGAGAGAAAAACAACCACTCTCATATTCCTTTATATATCTGGTACTTTCAAAAACATCAAGCTGGCTTTCTCACACACAAGATAATGACCACCTGTAAAGTGCTGAATCAAGCTCAGATGGGAAAGCCCTAGACTGATTCTCTTCAACCTTTCCTTGAGCTTCATAAGCGTTCCAACTTGTGGAAGACCTCATGCATCTTCCCAGTACTGAAGACAGGCTTGTGGCACTGACATGACATGAAATCATATGGTCCCCTTGTTCCTTCAGTACTGTCAAATACCCTCAGCCAAGTGACAGGCTACAACTTGCAGACAAATGTGCCGAAATAGCTCAGCTGGGAGAGCGTTAGACTGAAGTTCTAAAGGACCCTCGTTCAACCCTGGGTTTCGGCAACAGGTCCATGTACAACTTTGTTTACTCCATCAACCTTTCCAAAAGGTGCAATAGTTTTAGACGACAAAATGCATTGACACGTGAACGAATCCACGTTCCTATATTGGACCACTTCTCCTTTGCTTCTCAGCCCCACAAGAAGGATCCA
This sequence comes from Takifugu rubripes, assembly GCF_901000725.2. Lineage (NCBI taxonomy): Eukaryota > Metazoa > Chordata > Actinopteri > Tetraodontiformes > Tetraodontidae > Takifugu > Takifugu rubripes. The sequence continues at coordinate 3,267,122 of NC_042296.1, read as the reverse complement.
TTATCCCTTCTCACTCACAAGTCCCTACTAACCATGGAGAGAAAAACAACCACTCTCATATTCCTTTATATATCTGGTACTTTCAAAAACATCAAGCTGGCTTTCTCACACACAAGATAATGACCACCTGTAAAGTGCTCAATCAAGCTCAGATGGGAAAGCCCTAGACTGATTCTCTTCAACCTTTCCTTGAGCTTCATAAGCGTTCCAACTTGTGGAAGACCTCATGCATCTTCCCAGTACTGAAGACAGGCTTGTGGCACTGACATGACATGAAATCATATGGTCCCCTTGTTCCTTCAGTACTGTCAAATACCCTCAGCCAAGTGACAGGCTACAACTTAGAGACAAATGTGCCGAAATAGCTCAGCTGGGAGAGCGTTAGACTGAAGATCTAAAGGACCCTGGTTCAACCCCGGGTTTCGGCAACAGCTCAATGTACGTCTTGGTTTACTCCATCACCCTTTCCAAAAGGTGCAATAGTTTTAGATGACAAAATGTATTGACACGTGAATGAATCCACGTTCCTATATTGGACCACTTCTCCTTTGCTTCTCAGCCCCACAAGAAGGATCCATTATCCCTTCTCACTCACAAGTCCCGACTAACCATGGAGAGAAAAACAACCACTCTCATATTCCTTTATATATCTGGTACTTTCAAAAACATCAAGCTGGCTTTCTCACACACAAGATAATGACCACCTGTAAAGTGCTCAATCAAGCTCAGATGGGAAAGCCCTAGACTGATTCTCTTCAACCTTTCCTTGAGCTTCATAAGCGTTCCAACTTGTGGAAGACCTCATGCATCTTCCCAGTACTGAAGACAGGCTTGTGGCACTGACATGACATGAAATCATATGGTCCCCTTGTTCCTTCAGTACTGTCAAATACCCTCAATCAAGTGACAGGCTACAACTTGCAGACAAATGTGCCGAAATAGCTCAGCTGGGAGAGCGTTAGACTGAAGATCTAAAGGACCCTGGTTCAACCCCGGGTTTCGGCAACAGCTCAATGTACGTCTTGGTTTACTCCATCAACCTTTCCAAAAGGTGCAATAGTTTTAGATGACAAAATGTATTGACACGTGAATGAATCCACGTTCCTATATTGGACCACTTCTCCTTTGCTTCTCAGCCCCACAAGAAGGATCCATTATCCCTTCTCACTCACAAGTCCCTGCTAACCATGGAGAGAGAAACAACCACTCTCATATTCCTTTATATATCTGGTACTTTCAAAAACATCAAGCTGGCTTTCTCACACACAAGATAATGACCACCTGTAAAGTGCTCAATCAAGCTCAGATGGGAAAGCCCTAGACTGATTCTCTTCAACCTTTCCTTGAGCTTCAAAAGCGTTCCAACTTGTGGAAGACCTCATGCATCTTCCCAGTACTGAAGACAGGCTTGTGGCACTGACATGACATGAAGTCATATGGTTCCCTTGTTCCTTCAGTACTGTCAAATACCCTCAGCCAAGTGACAGGCTACAACTCGCAGACAAATGTGCCGAAATAGCTCAGCTCGGAGAGCGCTAGACTGAAGATTTAAAGGATCCTCGTTCAACCCCAGGTTTCGGCAACAGGTCCATGTACAGCTTTATTTACTCTAAAACTAAGACAACCACTCCAAGGTTTGACACGTCAAAGAGTCCTCACTGACATCTTGGAATTCTTCTTTTTATCTTATCTCTACCAAAGGGCAGGACCCCTTTATCCACCTTACTCATCAGTCCCTATTGCACCTCCAAAACCAGGAATTTATTGTGACACTCATATTTTTTTGTTTTCTCTTTTGCTTTCAATACAATAAAGATTGTTTTTATTTGTGAACAAGGTAACGAGCACCTGTAAAGTGCTGTTAAAACTGCAGCTGGCAAAACTCTAGACTACTATCTCTTCATCCTCTCTTTGCGTTTAAAAAGCGCTCTCAGTTGTGAAGACAGGCTTGTGGCACTGACATGAAGTACTTCTCTTGTGTTTTCAGTACCATCACACAACACCACCTGATAGACAGGCTTATTCTGTGCCGCTGTGCCTCATTTAAGGTTGAGGTCACAAATTAAAGGACAGCTGCTGTAATCCTTGACCCCCACTGTTAACGTCTTGCTGTCAAAGACAAAATTTCTCAATGTACATGTTAAAGATGACCACTTTTACCATGTAGCACTATGAAACCAGATAATTAATAAGCATGTAACATGTTTGGATCAACCTCCTTGGTGACTTTTGGACAGAATATCAAGTAAGGCTCATGTTTCTTGTTTATTTATTTAAGAATGTTAAAGAATTACTTTTTATTTTCAGAGATTTAGCAGGTACATTAACTACAGAAGCTCATCCACTTTCATTATTGCACAACAACACCAAGATTTGTCCAAAATGTTGCACAGCTGGATTCTTTCATAAGATCCTCACTTTATTGCTGCTATTATTAGCAGACAGTCTTTCATTCTCTTTGTATTCTAACAAGAATCAGCAGCTTATGCCCCTTGGGTTACTTTTTCTAGTATAATCGATGATGCAGCAGTTGCCATGGCAGCCACCTTGACCCAGCAACAGCAGCCAAGTCAAGACTTTGATTGCAACAGCAACTCCATTTTTAACTTCACTAATCCTGGCGTGGGTGCCTTGGTTGTCTTGACCTTTGGTGTCTGCAACCAACAGGCGACCAGAACTCAGATCGAGCCAACTATACAAAAGAACCTGGGTCCTGAAGTAACAAAAGAAACAGAGATTGCCCTTAAAAACATATTAGCAACTAGGAAACAAAAACACTAACAAATATTCTCCATAATCCAAGGGATGCACTCTCAAGGCCAAAATAAGGTTTAGAAAAATGCAATTCTTTGCACCCAGAGTTGTAAACAAATATTGGAAGTCGTAAAAGAAGGTTAAATGACATCACATGACAAATTTAATGAGCTCCTCTGGGGCCTATTGTCAACATTTCCTGTCAAATCCATTGATAACAGACAGACAGACAGACAGACAGACAGACAGACAGACAGACAGACAGACAGACAGACAGACTGACTGACTGACTGACTGACTCGCTGGGGGAGGTAAAACCATCTTTGGAAGGCAGTTTGGAAGGTTAAAATGGAATGGGTCAATACATTATGCTGCCTAAATAAACTGTCAATCACTTTTGTTGGAAAACTCCTCACAGCATTAACCTTACTATGAAGGCATTCCAAATGCACATTCCTCCACCCACATTAAGTATATAGCATACCAATGTGTTGACTCCAAAGTGTCCTTTTGACTAGTCAAATCTGCTAGATATGCTATTATTCACAAGTTTCCAAATAAGCAAGATGATCAAATAAGCAGCTCCCCTCTGGTGTTCCAGCTGTCAACTGCAACACAAAAGTATGGATCATGAATATTTTGCTGCTCAGCTGATACAATCAAACCTTCAACTGGCATGTGTTTGGTGCCATATATGCATACAAGTAAATCGGATTTGTCTCCCAGTCTGCTGCTTATTTCATCGTAGAGGTGTTGGAGGGTTGGGTTGTTGACAAACTGCCTGCTGATGCTCTTTGGCACTGCTGGATCTCCAGATCCAGTTTTGGTGCCTGCTGTGGAGTCTAAAACCTGACTTAGCCCCCCCCCCTCCCACACACACACACACACTGATAGCACCTTTGCTGCCTTCCTCCATGTTTGTCATTGCGGAGTATTCCCAGGGGAATAATTGTGCCTAAATCATATTTCTCCCCCGTCATGTGACCCACCTCTGATTTTCCGACAGTGCGCGCAGCGACAAAGGTTAAACACACCATCTCCTGCCTGTGAAGACTCATATATCTTTGCCATCGTCTTCTTTCACTCTTTACTTCAGTAAAGACCGTGCTGTGCCAGAGGTCATACTGCACAGAGGTCACATTAAACCTTTCACATTATAATTTGGCTGACTTTCTTGACAAAAACACTTGCAGTGGGAACAGTTCGTAAAATATCTGATTGACCACCTGTGCAAGTAGCCTAAAATCAGCTTTGAAAAGATTCAATTCAATGTGGGGTTTTTTGCCTTTAGATCGTCTGGGTTAAGGAGAAATCTGATTCCAGCCTCTTGGGCTTGTGCTGTGAACAGACTCTTCCTTCATCGTGCCTCGTTTTCCAATTGGCCTGATTGATTCAACCTCTTCTCTCCAGGTGAGATCATCAGATGTGCCTGTGCCTGCAAACATGTAAGTCTCCCTCTCCATCTGTCCTTCTCGCTGTGATTTGTGTGTTTAAGCGTAAGATTTCAAATATTCCTCATGTTTAAGCCCTCCAGTAAGTTTCCCAGAGCTGTTAGTCAGAGCTCCTGAGAATAAGGCAATACCTAAAGGTTTTCTAAGGGGCTGACAGCAGGTCATGGACAATAATACAACAGAATTTAGTTATCATGACATTTCCAGTTGTGCAGACGGCAACAATGTCAACTCACACTGGCTGCTAATTTAATATTGAGTGATGCATAGGTTGAGAAATGGGGCGTCCTTCAGGAGCCACGACCTGATCCATTTTACTGTCACATTCTTTGTTATGTTTGAAGTTCATCTTCATCCCCCCCTCCCCACACACACACACACACACACTCTGCTCTCTCCTTAGAATTAATCAGGTTTGCACACAAAAAGTTTAAGATAAAAAGTGTCCACATTCTTCAATGAGATTACTCCCAGCTGGGAAAAGTGGGCTCCAAGGATGTCAACACGGACAGATAAAATCCTGATATTTCATTTGAAATCACTTCCCTTTCATAAGACTCATAATATACGTGCTTCATTTCAAACACTAATATTTGTCTTGCGTGTTCTGAGAGGTGATAAGAAGAAAATTAAACTGGTCGAAGGACCTAGACGTCCTTGGTGGATCCTGGAGGAATGCACACTAAAGATAGTCACCATTTCAGCCGATGCATGTTAAAAATTATTTTAGCACATTTTAGGGTTTGGCTGGTGATAAATATATTCATTCTATAATAATCCTTAAAGTTGGCATGCTATTGCTTTTTTTTTTCTTCTCAACAAACTTTTTTGATGCGTCAAGGCTGATCATGCGTCACCATTCGAGGAGTAGGAGTCGGAGCTGATTAATAAAGCATAAATGGATGTTTTCTCACCCAACAATAACGTTTTTATTTCCTAGTCATGACATCCCGCTACAACCTCTCAAAAAAATACATAAAAGTCCATTAAAGGTAGCATGTGAAAATGAGCACAGTAAATCTCATAGCCACAGAATTATTTATTTTTTTAAGATATTAAATGTTAAACTACACTGAGCTCTTGTAAAAGGACTGTCTCTGTTTAAAAGGTTGCTGTCAGTGGGTGGATGGTGGAGGAAAAAGGTTTTAGGCTGTTACACTGCTTAAAACAAAATGTTGCTTGCATAACAGCTGTGAGTAAAATGTTCATGTTTTAAGTATTGGTTTGATTTTTCTTACATTTTTCTCGAGGTTATTTTACTAAATCAGTAAGTTCAGAATAAGTATTAGCCAAATCATCATACAATACCCTGATGTATTCCACATTAAAGTATATTAAGGTGATTACAATTGAACATTTTTCATTGCAGACTAAATTTTCTTCATAAAAAATGTTCATCTCGAGTCATGATTACATTTTAGAATCAGTCACTGAATAATACTCAGAAATAAGTACATTTTCTAAAACCTGGACTTAATAATGAGTTTATATGTGCAGCTAACCCCTCCTCCATGTAGAGGACACGGCTGCTTCCTTCCCTATATCATTAATTTCACATCCTTCATGCTGAATTTCACAAAAGTACATTTTGGGACTTTCTCCTTTACATTATGCATATAGATTCCATGTCATGTGGTACCTTCACATAAAACTTAATTATTTTTTGATCCTTAACTCAAACATATTAAATTCTGTGTGGGAATTATAATCTCTTTCCTCTGACTTGATTTCCACCGTGTTTCACCTGTATCTGTGAATGACCAAACACACCATGACCTTGACATATAGATTTACAGGAGTCCTTTATGTGGGTCAAACTGGAATGTTTTTGTCCGCTGAAATGATACTCCAATTAATTCAGTGGCCTGACCCTTCACCCTCACAAAAAATAGATCCATTTTTAAAAATAAGATCATACACTAACAATTAGAATTTGTACTGTAAGTGGTGATGATGTTAAAGTCACATTTGGTTTTTAAAAACACAAATACACATTTGTGGGTCAGGAGATGGGGAACGTCTTATATCGATGAAAGTTCTCACAAGGAGTGAAGTACAACGTGCATCTATGTATGTAAGATATATCATCTCACAGTAAGGGAGTCCATGTGGATCTATGGACCTGGACAGGACTCACTGGATTGACATGAATATGATGACCTTATGATGGCATTTTAATGTCTGCTTACTGCTTGAGCGTCGGAGGGACACCGAAACCAACTGTCTCTGAAAAGCCAATGAAGAGCCTTTGCAAGGTGTTTAACAGGAGCCTGAAGAATCCATCTGTTCAAAAAACCTGCCAGAATATTGGCTCCATCTGGGGTAAAGTGCAGTCCCCACATTGCCTGGATAGGGGGTGGTTGGTTGGAACACCTCCCTGGCCCAATCCTGAGCAGCTACCACAACCAGTTTTCTGAAACCCATCGCAGAAGCCATCAGCGGAGAAATCAAAAAACAGCAGCATCAGCAGCAGACAATCACACCCCACCACCCTGACTGGACAGCAGCAGCTGTGAAGAACCTCAGGAGCCAGGAACCCACCACAACTCCTCTCAACAGCACAGGACTGGCGGCTCTCTGTCCACTTTGAAATAGTTCCCCCAGAATATTGTCACCACCACCCTGAGGCCAAACATCCTCTTGGTCACAGAGGAAACCAGAAACATCCTCCTGGATGGAAATGACAGTGCCCTGGGAGGACCGCCTAGAGGAAGCCCATGAGATGAAGAACTGGGCATTGACTTCCGCAAGCTAGACTTGAAAGGTAGCTGTACGCCAACCAAGGTCGACTGCAGAGGGTTTGTGGGGCAGTAACTCTATAGGCCTTGAGTGCACTGAGCATTAACAGATTGGAGAGGAGAAGAGTGATGAAGGACATCACCGAGGAAGCAGAGAAAGCATCAAGACAGCTTTAGATCAGAAGAGGAGTGCATAATCTTACAGGTTCCTGGGTGTTCAGCTGGACAATAAACTGGAGTGGTCCACAAACACCAATGCTGTCTACAAGAAGGCCATGAGCAGAATCTACTTCCTCAGGAGACTCAGGTCCTTCAGTGTTTGCAGCAGGATGCTCCACATGTTCTACCAGTCTGTCATGGCTAGCACCATCTTCTTTGCTCAACAAACTCATCAAAAAGGCAGGGTCTGTTGTTGGATTTAAACTTGCAAACTTGGACGAGGTGGTGAGGGACAGGATGGTGTTGAAACTGCGGACAATCATGGACAGTCCCTCCCACCCCCTCCATAACACAGTGGACAAACTGAGGAGCAGCTTCAGCAGCAGACTCCTGCAGCCTCGCTGCTCTAAGGAACGGGACAGGAAGTCCTTCCTGCCGTCCGCCATCAGACTGTATAACTCATCCAAACCCAGCCAATAACAATAACTGTGTAATGTTTATGTTGTAATTTTATTTCTATTTTATTCTATATCTATGTATATATGCTTATAATGCCTATAATATGTATATATTATGTATATATATATACATATATACATAATATAATATGCGTTATATGTGCTTATAACGTTCTAATCTTACTTGTATTTATTCATTCTGTTTCTATACTTTGTATAGGTTGCTACTGCAATTCAATTTCCCTACGGGGATGAATAAAGTGCATCTTAATCTTAATCTTAATCTTAATCTTAATCTTAATCTTAATCTTAATGCCACCCGAAAAGCAGGATCTGATCAACCGTGGCTGTTTGGCCTGGAAGAGGTTGTATGATGTTGGAAGGCCAGAAACACCCGATGAGGCCAGCGTGCATCACTTAGACTAATGATTTGTTCAGAAGCATCAAAGAGAAGCATTTGAGCACCCAGTGACATGAAGAGGCATGCAGTGAAGGATATGCAGCATAAAGGCAGGAATTCTTTGGACACACATGTAAACAGGCTCAGTTCAGGAAAGATCAAGATGATAGGTTTTATCAGACCTACATACGGGAAATGCAAACGGAAGACAGATGGCTTGAGTTATCAGTCAATAGATAATGAGCTGCAAGCACTGAAATGCAAACTGATACCTAATATGATCAAGTATTGGCTGTATTAGCTAATTCAGTTGGTATTTAAGGGAAAATCAATGTGTTGCATCACTGAAAGACTTCGATGGACGGGAAACCCTGATTGTGCCACACAGGCTCAGAGGAACTGTCCAAGCAAACCTGACGCTGTTTCTCAGAAAGAGGTTGTGATCCTGGTAATTTTATCCCAATTTTCCAGCTAAACAAGATTGCCTTCAGCAGTGCCTCCAGCTGTGTGTTTTTGATTTGAGTGGGAGATGCTCTGATAGTACCAGAGGGCCATTTCAGGCAAAGTGAAATGTCTACTTCAATATGTGCACGTGCAGTGCCTGACTCATATTCGGTATAAGGACGGCGCGTGTGGCTGCAGGTGCCTCTTGCACATCTGGGGCATCTTTTTGTTTTCTTGTTTTCCCACTTAATTCAGAGCTTGCAGTAATTATCTTCATTAGCATATGGCAGAGAACACTGTGTTTTCTAGCTCGTCTCTTGGATATAAATCAGCTCCATATATTGATCAAGTGCTTGGATGACCGTGGCTTTCTGCATGAGTTTAGTGCAGACTAAAGCTTCACCACTTTCATCACTTATGCATCGGTGCAACCTCAAGGATTGTTTGACTGCAGAAAGGTTTCTGTTTTCTGCACCGGGGCTGAAAATGTTTCAACTTTCCTCTTTACTGAGCACGTTTAGATGAGCAATTGCTTATGAAAGCTAAAATATTGAACTCTTTTTCAGTTTCAAAACCTTTTTAATACCTCTCAGGACCTCAAATCCAGGGGTGCTTGATATGAATCTATCATTCAATCATTGTATCAAGTGAAGATTCTTCTGACTGGAATAGTTCTTTAACAGCCACTGTAGGTTTTCCAACACTCCAGAAAGAAAAGGGGAATTTTATGTTGTTGTGGAAGATCTCTCATGAGTTTGAAACCTTTGAGGTCCACCAGGGGGAGGGGCGATGCTCCTTCGACAGGAAGCACTTCCACGATCAGGATCTGGATGACTGACAAGTTTGCACAGATGAGGTCAGGATGGAAATTGCATTTTTTGCAGCATCAGTTGTCACTGTTTGTCAAAGCTGGTATTTTCCAATCTAACACCAATACATTTGTATTATTTGTTCTGCGCCAGGCCGTGTTTGCAGTTTGCACAACAACAGTGGATGAACACACAAGAGAAAACCCACGTTCTCCCTTCTGTCAGCTATGCAGGAGAACAGAACTCTAAAATTAGAGGGGGAGAGAGTAACAGTTAACCAGGCCTTGGTGCATGATGTTCCTAATGTGTGTTGCAAATGGTGACTAGCTATTAATTACTTTAACGTGTTGCTAACACAAATGATCAAAAAGAGAAAATACCATTAAATAATTCACCCTCTTCTAATTAATGTCTAATGCCAGAGTCGAATCAATAACTCGACTGTTTCTGCTTCAGATTACAGCGTCCAACAAGCTGTGAAATAATGCTGAGCAGTGATGAATTGAGGATAAACAAATTTGTTGTTAATTTGAATTAATAACTGAAGCAGCAGCGAAGCCAGTAGACATATAAACACATTATTCACTCAATGGCAGGTGTTCACCTCTCTGGATCAATGGTCAGTAAAAATTATAAAAGATATGACCTTTTATCCACTGTAGTTAAATAAACGGTTGGAGCAGAATCCGTTCAGCCGCTGCAAAAACACACTGTTGTACCATCAAACAACTGAAGGGAACTTTTCATTAACAGTTCTTTTATTGTAGTGGAACTTTTTAGTAGTTGCTCCAATTGCATTGATTTGTGACCTTTATCTTGATGCTAACAGCCATATTTTCTATGGCCCAGCCATGTATGTATGGCTGCGCCAACTATATCAGTTATCAATATCCTGGATAGTTTACTTGCCGGGATCTTTTTACCCTCAGACTGTCCTGAACAAAAACATTACTGAGCAAAACCAAACATTGCTGGTTTGCCATTTCCCATTTTCTCCAAATTCAAACTGTCTTGAAGCTACAAGAGTTCTGCCTCCCAGAATGTAAACCAATGAGCATCATCTTTATTTGGACCAGCCTTGACAAAATAGAATAGTTCAAATGAGCCCATATTCAACTTCAAACCCACTATGGTGCAATTTCAGCATCTTGATGCATTCTAGTCATAACCTGCACTCTGAGCCCTTCACCTTGGGTTTTCCCACTCCAGTTTTCCTTATTTTACCTATTTTTGCTGGCCTGGAAATGGACATCTTCCCTGAATGCCTTCTCCCACCTGAGCAGACCTACATAACCTCCCATTTAAAATAGACACGGTGCTTTAGTCTTCAATAATTCATCCTTGTCCCATACGTGTCACTAACCCCTGAAGAAGACAGTAATATGGTGCACTCTGTTTTATCCTGACCTGCCCAAAGCTTCTGCCACATCTTCATTAGAAATGAGTCACCTCTGCATAAGGTAACTTGTAAAATTGACCCATAAAGGGATTTTTTGGATCATTTTTAAAAGCAAATCACTATTTCCAAACTGCTGAGAACAATCCACTAAGTACATTAATGCTAGATGTTCTGCCTGGAATGTCCTCTGCAAAGCCTTTTAAAAACTCTCCTCGGAAAGTTTTTTCCTTATTCATGATGGCCACAGTCTTCGACTGTAAAAGAGACAAGAACATTATTCACTCTTTCATTTCTACTTTTATCTCTCAGCTGTCTTAATCTGTAAAATATGGATTTAAGAAGATAATGGCATGTGCATTAAACACACCAGTCACACATTAGAGTCGAACCTAAAGCCCATCTCCAGGTAATTGGTTAAACTTAAAATAACAATTTATTCCTTACCTTTCTGTACTTTATGTTTGTGTGTAGCAAGCCTTCTATTTCCCTATTTTGCTTTTCAGGTTTCTTCTTGCCAGCGTACAACACAGATCATAACAGGCAGATAGTAAGTAGTAGTACTCTGGCGGAGGACCAAACAGTCCAACTCTGGAAATGTGAGCAAGGACATCCTGGTTTGATTTGAAGTGAACCAAAGACAGCAATTTACAAAACCAACGCGAATCTAAAGAAACAGAGTGGTAGTAGTAGTAGTACAGGGTAGTATTAAAGCCCCTTAATACTGTTGATTCCAAAATTCTATTTGAGTTGGGGCTCTAATGAAGCATGTCATTAAGGTAATTGCTTTAATATCAACATAAACAATGGTCAATAAAGTCGAAGGTTGAAGTGCTATACGCTGAAGGGTGAGAGCATTTCATCTGCCTTAGAATGCTTCTCTCATCCCTCAGAACCAATTGAATAAGAATCTACAGACATTCAAATTGATTAGAGATAAAACATAACCATCAAACATCATCTGAGGCTGCTACACTTGAATGAATAAAAGGTGTAAAATAGCTACAATCTGTAGGCAGAAGAGCGCTGCAAACAGTCGTGATGATACCTTTCTCCGTAAGCTTCATTTATCGCTGGGTGCATCTGCAGTGTCTGTCCTGGGAGCCGGTGGTCTTCACTGAAGTGTACCCTGATCTGACCCCACATCAGAGGGGACATTACCTCAGCCTCTGAGCCTAGGAGAGGCCCAGAGTGATGGCAGAGAAATGCGAAGGGGAGGTGATTTACAGCAACCCTGATGTGGAATAATGCCAGGACTTCAGGGATGACATGACATAGCAGGTATAGACAGCAGAGACGAGTGAACAGTGAGACGGAAATTAGCCTTCAGCCTTGTCTGAAAGATGTCCAGAAATGGAATGTTTTACTTTAAAAATCAAGGCTGCACATTGAACACACCAGGGGCTACGGTGGAATAAAGGAACAAGAAACCTTTGGCAAGTTTAGCTGAAGATGCATTCCCATTGGTATCAGACAGATATTAGGTGGCAAAGTCATTTTAATGAAAGGGAGAAGGTCAGCGAAGCCTCCAGAGAAACCCGAAACCCTGGACGTGAACACTGCAGACGTAACGATATTAATCTGTCTACCAAATATGTTCCATTCCATATTAATCATGAAATTTTATGGTAGAGGTAGGAAACTGGAAGGAGAAAGAAGAGACTGTGGGACTGACATTTAGGTCTGATGTTATGTTAGATGTAGTCTGCTGTCTAGACAATTGCTCCCTTGCCGATCTTTAATCTTCGGTTAACAGTTAGCTGACATTAGAGCTCTGAAGGCTGCACTCGGACTCCAACCCATCAAATCACAACCCGGGTCAGCCTGTGCACATCAATAGGTGCCCTGGTGTAATGTCACTTGACAGAGAGTATTTCACAGCCATTAGACCTACATCTGATTTCAGAAGTGTTGCGTTGCCGTGCGTACGCAGGGTGTACTTAGGGAACGGCCAGACACATGGAGCTACAGATGAGAGCGATCAGGCAGGTGAGCATGACAGACACATCAAAGAGGTTGTGATCAGACTGCAGGGATGCAACTGAGCAAAACTGACATTATGAAACTACCAGGACAGAATAGGCATATGCAGAGTGTTCGTTCGTACAGGTGGCTGTTGGACTCACAATTGCTCCAAGGACTTAGTGTCCAAGTTGTATTCCTGCCTGCAGCTGGCTGACTGCTGGGATGGACTCCAACACCTGGCTTAAAGGATGGTGGATTGAAATCAAACCAAAAGGAACAAATGAATGAAACTGAACCTGCCTTCAGAATCACCAGGAGGCCTAGGGCGCTATCTGCTCTAGCTTTGTTGTTTGATGAGCTGAGGGCATACTCGCTGAGCTGCTACCTTCGCGTTTGTTGGCTGCCGTTAACACCCTATCGACCACACATTCTCCATGTCCATAAAGGCCACGAGGCACTCCCTCACTCTCCCTCCACGCTCCTGACCTTGCGTTCAACCAATTCAAGACCTGGACAAACAGAAGGAGACCTAAAGGATTAGGGGAGAAGACAAAGAACAGTACTGGTCTGACAGAGGGCAGACCAAGACGGAAGCCCCGAGCACTAGAACATAAAAGGAAAAACATTAATAGCAGCCAGAACACCTGACCTTTCACTACAAGCATCAATCCATCAACCAGTTATCCTCAATCTTTTCTTCTGTCCCTAAATCCTCTCACTTCTCATCTACCCCCATTGTCCTTTCTTTTACAAAGGGAACTTTGTAAAATTTTGACTGATTCCACTGATTAACTACATTAATCATTTTTCTATTGTTCCTTTATAATAGTTATCAAAATTTGTATTCCCATTCTGATTCTTTCTCATATCATTTTAGTAAATGATAGTAGTAGTAATGATTGCTGATTAACAACATGGTTCCTTTGTACTTTTCAATTACTGGTTTGATTTGTTGCTCAAAAAGCACGGATGTAATTAATGTCTTTCTCGTTGAAATGATTCATTATTCACATGGTGTTCTTCATTTTCCCTGTAATCTATTTTCCGCACCCAGGAGGACTGCTCCTTGCTCCTTTGTTTGCTTAGATGTAATTTTCCCGGCCTCACTGATAGACGTCGAGAGTCGGTAGCTCTCTTAATTTTTCACCAGACTGAAGTGGTCATTTATTGCTTCCTCTGACCAGCTATCTGAAGGTCCATTTAATGTCACTAAGCCTTTTGACGCTAAGTGGGACATAGAAAATCTCTTTCTTGTACATTAAAACGTATTAGACGCACTTTCTGTTTAACCATGAAAACTTGACTAAGCCGGGAAACTATTCAAGCATATGGTTTATAATTCTGATTCTGATTGGACACACACACACGCACACGCAGACACACACACACACACACACACACACTATCGATACGAACAGAAATGAGGCCCAGTGCATCAGTATTAGTTCACTTTTTGAATTTTTTATGATCAATGTTGCATTTAAAAAAAAAAAATCAAATTAGCATGTGCTGGTCAAAAGGGTCTACTGCAATCAGAAATGTTCCATGCCTTCACGCCCTCTAAAACTAGATAAATATTGCATACCACATTCATAATGGTCAATACAGTACAGAGTACCGACTATAAAATGAATTATGTAAATTTCCTTGTAAAACATACAAAAATATTTACTCCCTGAGCTCAAGTGAAGTAATAAAAGGGGATTATTGCCATAAATTATTTAATAATCGATTGCATAAGGAAAATGAACTGCACAGAAAGGGTTAAATGATGAAGAACTGCTTTGCATTTGGTAGCAGTGAGGGTATGATTTTCCAGTACCATGTCCTCTGGCTAATCATCCGTGTTAACAGCAGTTCCATTCGAGCAGATGGTTATTTTCCGTATCAAAAACAAGGGGTGCAATGCCCATTCAACCAATGTACTTTAAATTTAATACATCTGAAAGTCATTTTTTTATTCAGACTGCCCTACAAATGTGCTGTTGTGAAATTGGATCAGTTATGTGTACCCTAGCTTTAGCAAGTTAATATTACTGTCCAACTGTGGCACGAAAGTTTGGGCTGCATCTCTGCCTCTAACTGAGTCAGCTTCTGTTTATCCGGGATGGAGAGACTGACTCTCTATCTAGCCGGCTTCATTCTCCAGATTAGTGCCTGAATGATTACTGTAGGCCTTTATGGGGAGTTAGCTTTCCAGGATTGTCCACTCTGCCTCATGGACCAGTACCAGGGATGCTACACTATTATATTATGCATCAGGAAGCACTGCTCAGGGTCAACATATAGGTTTGCAAAAATCATACTTTCAAGTTGATGATTTGGGAATTGATGAACTGGGTGATAAATCTTAAATAAAGCTATTAAACAAAGCTTCAGATCCAGATCTGCATTGAGAACCTTCAGGGCTTTAGAGACAGGAAAATAGTCTACGCATTTCAAATGTTTGTACTCACTTTTTTGTACAATTTCACGGTCGGCATTCATCCTCAAACTCGTGAAAACAATCTTCCACCATTCAAAGTACTTCTGTTAATGAGCGGAGCAAAGCTGGGGCTTTTTTGTAATGTCAAAATCTTGGACTGGAACCCAAAGCAGCCCCACAAAACCCGGTGAAACCCTAAAACAGAGACCCTCATACCATCCCTCAGAACTATTATGATAATGTGTGCAAAAGAAATCACTCAAAAGGTTTTTTGACATTTGGAAAAGTATCTGTTTTAATATTTGCTTCTTTTATTAATTTGCCATGATAAATTTAGATGTTTATGTTTCACTGAAATGACATTTGCTCTCCTTTGTTGACACTAACTGTGACCTTTATCGTGAGTAATTAAAACTAAAATCATAAATCAAATCGGGATATAATGGTCGTACCGACACATAGACAGTGCACTCACACGTGCGCAGCAGCTCTGTTTAAGACTGATAAATCTATAACCCCTGGGACATCTTGCATGTACAGGGGGGCTGATGGTGATTGCAAGTGATTGTGTTATTGTCCTCATCTGATGGCGAATGTAAATGAGATGGACTTAAACCACCATTTTGGAGGAATCCTCCTACCCATCAGGTGGTATGAGACAGTGAAGAGGAGACTGAGGATGAGATAATCAGCATGGGCTGTAAAATTCTTAAATTTACTTCATGGCCCTGGAAGATGGTTGCACGCTGAAGTCCATCACTCCTTTATTAGAGGTGACACGTGACCCCCCCCACCACCACCCCCACCACCACCACCACCACCACCACCACCACCACCCCCACCCCCACATGACAGCACACATCGAGGTAGTTCAGTGGAGTGCAGTAGAGAGCATCCAAATCACCACTATCTGGGAAATAATGGGGTGAGGTGGCTGGGGTTGCTACGTCTGCCCCCCTCCCCCCCACACTCCCCGTAAAAAAAAGGAGCCACATCGATATCTCATTTCAGTTGTTGGTGAAATCAGGGACTCCACATTAGTGGTGACATATTTATTAGGATATGATTCATATTTTTATGAGATTTGGAAATGTTCAGTATAATATTTGTTTTAGAACTTTAGCCCCATTCAGAGGCCTCTAAGTGGACCAGGTAAGAATTAAACTTTCATATGGAATGGGAGGAGGATGTTTTTTCACGATGACATTTTCAAAGTGCTTTTGCCTCATCTGCCAGTCTACCATCGCAATACCAAGGAAGGGAAATGTGGAGCGGCATTTTCAGACTGTTCGTGGAAAATACGACACTGAATACCTGCCAAAAAGTGAGCTGATAAAGAGAAAGTTTTTTGGACACCAGTCAATTATGGCAATGGCAAAAAAAGGTACATAGTTAATTATGTTGTGTTGTGCCACATATGTGATTACGCAACGTACATCAACGTAAATTGTAAGAATTCTCAATATATTTCTAAATAAGTTGATCATCTTGACTTTTCATAAGTAGCTCACATGCTGAAAAAGTGCGAGCACCTGACTTACACAATAGGGAAACTGTCCCTATTGTGTAAGTGCTTTCCCACTAGAGATGTTTGGTTCATTTTAAACGGAGTATGATTCCTCGGAAAGTGTGTTTGTTTGTGCAGGTGTAAAAAGCTCATCCTAATCCTGGTTCAGACCAAACAAGCCACTTCTGTTGCCTGCTGTGAAAAGGAAGCGAACCAAAGACAGAAAATGACAAGAGTGTGGCTCAAAGAAGCAAACAAGCAGGGGTTGAAAATGTTGTGAAAGTTGGGAGGAGGAGGGGAACTGAGACCCACATTTCCAGGTGAACCACAGCTCCCTTGTTCGGTCCAGTAAGGATGAGCTTTCACCGCCACCTAAACGAAACAGAGGAAACAAACTCCGGTCGGTGGTCAAACAGCTCTGGTGTGAATTCAGCGAAAGCACCATTACTGCAGATATACACACATACAGCGTGTTCATAAATGCTGGTGTACGTGTGTGTACATCATTATATAAAGGAAATCATTTAACTGTTGACAATCACCTTCCTCCCACCCTCCAGCACTGGGGTCCCTGATTGGATATCTTGCTAGTCGCCTACTTCATTATTGAACATCTCGTAGAGAGTCCATACTCACCTGACAAGAAATAAATAATCCCTCCCTTTTGTTGCTCTTGAGTGCGGCCCTTCACAACACGCACTCTAAAGTGGGAGCCGTCGATTCCACGGTCGCAGTTAAGCCGGCTGCTCGTTTCCAGAAGGTGACCGCTTTATGCCCGTCCCAAAAGGGTTCCAGTCTGACAGTCGGAGAACACATCTGACAGCGTCTTGTGGCCATCCTGCTGGGAGGTTGTGGCTTCCCTGCTGTTCTTAGGAGTAGCTGCTGCATCCGCCAGCAGCACCTTTCGTCTCAAATTTGCCTGATACTTTTCAGTCATGGATCCTGTGTAAGGAACATTCAACAACATGGAAAATCCCTTTTCGCCAACAGCTATGTGAACAGCTAACTAGGGTGTTGGGCCTATGGATCAGTAAAGATGGAGATTAAAGGGGCGGCTGTGGCTCAGGAGATGCAACGCTCAGGAATTGAGGATCAATGGATCCCCTGTTGCCAGCATCTTAAAGCCAGATAACGAAGCTCAAATGGCTCCTGAAGGCATCAGTGGACGTGTGGGTGCGTGGAGGGTTAGTGGGTGGCACCTTTGATGGGAGCCTATATTACCAGTGTGTAAACATTGAAAATGTGACAAAGGTTGGAGTGGGGCAGATAGACCTGGGAACCATCTGGCAAATATGAGTGAAGCTAAGAAAGAGATGGAGAACAGGATTTAGAGGACAGTATTATATACAGGTGTTCTGACTGAATTGGTGTTCATGAAAAAGGTACCCAAAAGAGGAATATCTCCACCGCCGCGACAATATGGTGGTTGGGTGAAATTTCATTCACATCTTTCAGCTTCACGGGGAGTAACATTGGACTCCTGAATAATAACAGCTGAAGGAGCCAGAGACTTAAGAGAAACAACCCAGGGGAAAACAGCGCTATATATACGGCTCTCAGCGCATAATACACAGGCTCAGAAAATTCAAAAAGGTGTTATTTACACTCCTTTCAAACAGGTGCTGTGACTGTGACTGTATCTACACACACTCTCAAGTCTGATGAAAAGCAGAAGACAAGAAAAACCTGGCAGGGACTTGGATTTTGTTTTTTTTTGTTTTGTTTTTTTTAACAATTTATATCTATATAGTATTCTGAAAATCCAATAGTCTTTGTATTTGAACGTAAGGGTATCCATTTTCCTCGTAAGAACAGGGATACCTTTTAAACTTTGTGCACTGTGGTTTCATTTCGGGATGAAGCGGCAACCATAATCACAAAACAAGCCTAATCGGCATGAATGGGTTTTTGGAAGATTTGTTCCATTGTGCCACCCGCAATTACGACACGTGGGGGAGAAATGATGATTTAGGCTCTTGTCAGCAACTAGTTGGGAGATGCAAAGAGAAGGCTGGCGTCAGTCCACATCAACAAAACCAATGCTTCCACGATCATAACAATTCCGATTTCATTATTTCGACCTTGTGTATTCAACAAATTGAATTGGGGCCTTGGTGTCGCTCTAAGGAGTTGAATAAGGACAAATTAGCAGGTTTCTGTTTGTGCTCCTCTGAAGAAGACATGTCTATAAATATGTAAGATGCATGTGAGCAGTCCTGATATATGGAAGAGAAAATGAAGGCTGTAACATGACCCTTATATTCCAGGGTTTCTAGGACACACTAGAATACATTACAGTTCTCCCGGTCTACTTTTTGAAATGAACCATTCAGAAAAGTGGATTACTCAAGCAGTCGTCCGCTGCTCAACCCTCTTCTAATTTCCTCCCTTCCCACCTCTTTCTTTAGCCGTTTTATTTTTTTAAACAGCGGTCGCATCCCCGCCCCCCTCTGCTGTCTTACCGATCCTCCGATTTACAATTCTCTAGCTGGAATGTTTCACATCCAATACCACCTGTTCTCTTCCCACCTCTGGCTCCCTTTTCCTTTTTAATCTCACGTTCTCCCCTTTTCCTTGTCCCCCTCTCTCCCCCCATAGTCACTTTCCCTCCCCCTCCTGTTTCTTCGATTTGTTCCATCCTCGCTCTCCTGGGTCCTACTCTTATCCTATATTCTTCAGCCTTCTGCTGCTCTCCTCTTCACACCCTCTGTATCTCCTACATCACAATCCTCTGCTCTTTAGCTGCCCCACTCCTTCCCTCGCTTGTTGTTTCTTTTCCTGTCTGTCTCGGGACACCAACCTCACACATGGCTTATTGATTTTCGAGAGCATCCCACAAACGTACAGCCCATGCATGGCCCATAAATCTGCAACAGGGAGGAATTCAGATGCAACCGTGCATTAAAAAGCGAGTGGACAGCGCGCACGCTCCTGGGCCAGGCAGCGGATTGCGAGACAATGCCAGATTAATGATGGGAGAGGGAGAAAAGGAAAGGATGGGATAGAGAGTGTGCCTGTAGATGGCAGAAGAGTGCTTCAAGGAGCTGTGAGAGAGCAGACTTCGCCCTGGCGCAGTCTCACTTGCGGAGCTGTGAGAATTTCACCATCTTGCAGAAATCCCCCACGCCGATTCCAGAGAAAACAGGCGCGCATTGCCTTGATGACCTTCCAGCGTGCAGGCTGACACAGAGTCTGAGAAGAAATGATCAGGAAATCAGAGCAGCAATCTTTATTTTATTACTTTGATTATAAATGGGAATGAACTAGAGCATGACATCTTTGGCTAATGATATTTGCATCCTCTATTTCCTCCGGGACTGTTAAGTGACAAGTTTCTCTCTGAAATTCTTCTTCAGCTTCCTTTTCATTCTCATTTTGATTAATGCTATGCACGCTTGGTGCGATAATCCAATTCCACCAGTGCTCCTGAAAGCATCAGATCATCGGCTTGCGGTCTTGGAGTTATTGAACTCGAGTTTATGCTGTTCTCCCTGCTACCTGGAGGTGTCTTAAAGCACACGGTGGTGCGCACCGCTGTTATTGAGTTGACAGCAGTGCTAAAAATTTCCACAATGTAAAAATCTATATGTAATCTGGAATGCAACAAAAGGTGTATTTGACCACAGGGTGGGGGAATGACACAATGCTGTTATGTTACAAATGATCTCAGAAGTTAAAGGAGTTAGGTGGCATTTACAGGAAGGATTCTTCATACTCGACCTTTGCTTGATGCATACAAACAACAACAAAAGGCTTTAAAGTGGCTCATACTTGGTCGCCAGTTGGTCCTTGAGCTCCTTCGCCATGGTCCAGCTTGCACAATGACAAGGTCAACAGTTGGAGATTTTATAGAAAGGCCGTTCAATATGGCATTGAAGGCAAATCTACACGCATATCTGACACTATAAAACATAAGAAACTGTTAACACGGGGATTTTCACTGATGGTGGACACAAGCGATGATTAGTGTTATGAATATTTCATTCAGGGATTTTTTGTTAATGTGACTTTATTGTGAGCACTGAGTATCTATTATAGCATGTTTTAACATGTTTTCTTTAAAAGGGTTTTCACATCAGGAAAAATGGGGGCAAAAATATCTAAATCTCTAAATTTTGCTTTGATTGGCTTAAAGTGGTTTTTGACTTGAGCAAACAAAAAAAGCTAATGAACGCTGATGTTAGCAACGCTGTTATCGGCACCTTTCAGCCATTGAAATATGCATCAATGCATCATCATGTTGCATCATGACCACCTAATGGAGAGAGTACGTGCTTGCAAACCTTTCTTTTTTACATTTTCTTGACAGCTACACTTTATCAATATCATTTGTTCCGGTTTACAACATTTCCTTATCACACCCTGCCTCATTTCAAAAAAATTTAAAAGCAACATACTTTACCCCCAAAACCTACGTCATTCAAATTCCTTTTTGCTAAGTTTATTACATTTTAAAGCTGAAAAGTTTAAAGCTGATAAATGTATCGTTTGTTTCACTTTTTGTTCCAACATTTGAGCCATTTTACGCTGCTTCACAACGACAAAGTCTATAAATAGATTCTAGTTTGAACCGAGTTTCCATTTTAAAACGTCAATGGCACCCCGAAACACGTGAATGGAAGCGGGAGTCTACAGAAGCACTTGAAGGCATCATCTCCTGTAGCAGCGGGGCGGCGGACGGAGACGCTCCCTCACACCGCTCCATCGGTACAAGTCAGCAGAGGGGCTGATACATGTCTCCCCTGCTTCCTGACAACATATATTGCCACATTTTTCTTGGTGGACCTCCGTGAGGACCAAGAGGAGGACCGCGTCACCATTACGGCTTCGGTAAGGGAAATCTAAAAGGAAAGGGTGCGTGTGCGGAAAGAAGTCAGTGGTGATTAGAATGATTGATGTCTCGTTTTTTTAAGGAGGGGCGAAGATGTTTAATTGTGATAGCTAATCAGGGGGGGAAAGGTTGGTAAAAAAAGAGGGGAAGGTCTGAGAGGTGCACGAGTAGAAGAGTGTAAGAGGAGGGTTTACCGGCCAGGACAGACGTCCCCCGTCCGCGTCTCACGGACACCAACGGGATTTTTCTTAAGAGACGCATCCTGAGCGAAGAGGAGGAGGAGGAAGGGAACGATTCGGGATGGAGAAGGGATGCTGCTCCGAGGAAGTGTGGATCTGAGGCTCTCTCCATCTCTCTCACTCTTGTTCTATGACGGGATGGAATGAAGAGATACTGACAACAGGCGCCGGAGAGTGGATTTAAAGGCAGAGACAACCTGTGCGCTCGTCCCTCTGTCCGCTCTCTGTCCGTCTGTGTGGACGTTGACTTTAGTCGTTTTTCGGATATGACGGATTTTTTTTAGTCAAGACAAAAAAAAAAAAACTCACGCGCCCCCCTCTCTCTCTCCCTGCCTCCCTCTGTCTCTCTCCCCCTCTCTCACTCCTTCCGTTTTGTGGATGTGAAGCAGCATGCGGCCCGGTGAGAGCTCAGAGGGCTCGCGCTCCGCTCGCGGAAGATGCATTGATGGTCACAAGAACCAGCAGAATAACACTTGTAGCGGCTCGGGACGCCGTTTCGCGTCGTCAGAGAGGATGGTGAAGAAGGGGACGACGAAGAGGGGGCTGACGGACAGAGGAACGACGGCGCTGCGCTGTTTTCTGTGGAGTCTGGTTCTCTGCTCGGTCTGCCCGCGCGCGCAAGGTAAGAAGATGCGACACGCGCGCACACACACAAACGCGGGGGACACTCGTGCTCGCAACTGTGGGTGAGACTGTCTCCCGAGTTTTGCCTCTGCAGTCTTATAAATGATGCTTGTCCATCTCCCCAAGTGTGTGTGTGTGTGTGTGGGGGGGGGGGATCTTTGGGGTGAGGAGAGTGGGTGAGGACCTCGGTGAGGTGTCTGCGGGTGTTTGCGTGAGGAACGAGACGTGCGTGGGCTTGCGCCCAGCTGCAGAGGTATGGAAATGGCAAAAGGGCTGGATCAGAAAAGGGAATGGAACCGGCAACAGCCTCTTTCTCTTCTTCTCATTTTTTGCCTGCTTTCCTTTGCTCCCTCACCCTCTCACCCTCTCTCTCTCTGTCTCTCACCCTCTCTGTCTCCACCTCTCTCTGTCTCTCACCCTCTCGCTCCCTCTCTCTCTCTCTCCACCTCTCTCTGTCTCTCACCCTCTCTCTCCCTCTCTCCCTCTCTCTGTCTCCACCTCTCTCTCCACCTCTCTCTGTCTCTCACCCTCTCTCTCTCCCTCTCTCTCTCCCTCTCTCTCTCCCTCTCTCTCCCTTCAATACAGCCATTGAGCCTGTAGCCAATAAATATTCTTGCAGTAGCACTTGGGCTGTGGCAGCGAACGTGAGCTGCTTATACCAAAGTGTGTGCGGGAAGAGCTTATTTCAGTTTGTGCTCAGGCCAACATTACGCAGCGGTTCCCCCCTCACATTTCCCCCACCACATTCACGCGTTTGTAGTTTATATTTACTCAACAGATGCTTCATAATGCGCTTGCCCCCCCCCCCCCCCCCCACCATTTTCCTCGCACAGTTTCCACTCAATGTCTCTACTCCTAATTCGCTCTCCTTGGGCGGAATGAAACGTTAAAATATTCACACCATGGCACAGTCGATTTGCATCTTCCTCTACAGTCGTGCAAAACCCTCCCGCTGCCGCATCAGGTGAGGCGTCTGTTGTGCGGAGCGTGGCTATCCATCACTATATGTTGGGAGTAGGTGTGTGTGGGGGGGGGGTGTTATGCAGAGGATGCATAAGAGAAGAATGGGTGAAGTTGGAGATGAATAGGCTGTTGTGGATGTCATTTGGGTGGAGATGAAGACGAATAAAAGAGATGAGCGACAGGGGAAATAAAGAAGAGGCACAGCAGGAAGACAGGGTCTGACAGGACTGAAGGCGTCGGGGTTTTTACTCGCGGGCAGTGTTGGTTAAAAATCGTTGAGCAGAAAAGTGCAGACTGAGGTTTGACAGCTGTGCAAGAAGCAGGAAAAAGAGAAGCGCTTTGAAAGAAAAGCCCCGCGCTGTGGAAGGTTGAGCACCATTTGTCATTGCCATCGTAGAATCTGTGTGATCCAACGGTGCAGGCTGACGGAGCAGAGCCGGGTTACAGGCACAGGGAAGGTCTAGACACGTGACGTGCACAATCGTGTGCACGTCGAACTCGAAAAGGGAATGAATTGAGGAAAGGATGGAGGCGCGCCGGTGATGGGCGCGAGGTTGGACAGGCTCAGACAGGAGATACCAGATCTTTAAAACCCGGTCAGGTCGGGCCTTCAATGGCCCCGTAGGGGAGGAACAGTGGCTGATCCAGTCTTTAGTGGGTTTAGCTAACTGGAGATTCCCATTATAATGCCCCCCAGGCTTTATTCTGATTGTTTGAGGGAGTCACTCCACGTGCCCTCTGCCCATATCTTCTATATCTTCCTCCTCCCTGCTGATCATCAGCTAAAAGGGATAGTTCACCATAATTAAAGTTCACTCATGATCTAAACAGCGAGGTGGAGGTAAACACCTTGGGTACTCGGGGTAAACAGAGCTAGAGACAAACCTAATATAAGTAAACAATGGGGGCAGGGTCACGGCTGTGGGGGTCACTGCCGTCAAAAGAGAAGATTTGTTGATTGGACGTCAGCTAACAGGTTGAATCGTGGCACGAATGATGCAGATGCATGTTTAATTTGCATTCTGTAGCCACTCAGCGCCATGAAAGCAGAGCCTCCAATTATTCCAGTTGTGTTTTGTGGACTGGGAAACTTGTTCCAGCCCATAATGGATGAATTATGCAGGTGTGGTGATCTACTGATTGAACAGGCCTTCCCCTCCTCTTCCCCCTCCACATCATGCACGTCCTGAGCTCCTCTCCTCCTCGTGCCTCTCCCCTCCTTCTCTCCCTCCCTTATTCCGTCTGTCAGATTTGTCCTGTGGCTCAAGAGGCTTAATTTGTTCGCCAAACATAGGAAATCACACACGTGCAAAGGCGAGCACACACTCACACACTCACGAACGCACTTTTCACCGTCAACCCCCCCCCCCCCCCCCCCCGTGCCGTCCGGGAATTGTGGGCTGCGTTCAGATTCAAAACCGGAGCTGCGGCGGCACATTTGCCACAAATCCCTGCCTGAGCTCATTTTAATGCCCCCTCGGATCAACCCTGTCACCGGCTTCCTGACGCTGGGGCTTTCAATGGGGCTTCATCACAGGTCTTGCAGCGATCAATCATCTACTACTAATTACCAATTAGTCAGCCAGGTAATCTTTTTTCTGGTCATTGGTTGTGCGGGGGATTGTAACTGGTTCTACTGAATGTGCCCCACTAATTAACCCGGAGGGCTATAAATAGCTCATTTAATTTATATTGACGAGGCATGGAAATGTAGCGCTTTGTTCTTGCAACATGGCTAAATTGAAATGTATCTGTCATCCCTGCGGTCACGCTGAGTAATTGAAAGCTGGTCATCAGTGTTAAATTAGACGGGCTGTCAGGTGCAGTGAAATGGTCCTCTAGCCAGGTTTAATAACCCATCACTGGATGTCAGGGATTGATTGGCGCAGCCTCAGTCTCAGATGCTGATTGTAATGCGCTGAGTGATGTTCTCCATTAATGCACCGCAGTCGATCATTTACCTGTATTAGTTACAGTTCTGGGCGATGGGGCTGAAAACAGATAAATGATATCATGAGTGTTCCATATCGGTAATTGATACATTTTTAACAACAACATGTAAAACAAGGACCAGGAGAGATACATTTTTATTTTAGATTTCAAGGAAATGATCGAGGAAAACACTCACAAAATGTAACCAAAGGTCTAAAATCACAATGAAATCGTAATAATATCTTGACATTAGACAATGCTGTGGTCCGATTTGGAGAATCCAAAAAACGGCTGTCTTTATCCGTTTTATCGCTAGTTTCTCCGCTCACCGCAACAGTTGCTTCCTATTTGGGATCTCACGAGATGACAGAATGACACAACCAAACTGATGCGCTAACACGATTGGCTGTTAGCATGTGCATCAAAGATATCTCTGTACAGGTTACCAGAGAACGAGTGCCTTTATTAGTGCAGCCAGTTATTATTATTATTATTACTATTATTATCATTATCATTATCATTATTATTATTATTATTATTACTGCCCAGCCTGACTTTATAGTTTAGCGCAGGATACGTTACACACATTTAGTCTATGCGGTCTATTTTCATCTTCCTTTAAACCTCCAGATGCCACTCTGTATTCATGCGTGTGCGTTTCAACCCCGCTAAGCTAATGTTGAATAATTAATAGAAAGTTTAAACCTTTACCAGGCAGCTTCACAAATATAAACTCACAAACGTCAGAACAAAAGATCGTAGGGTTCCGTCGTCAGAGATATAGACAAAGTGATAGCTTTCTTCTCTTTCATCGTACGCCTGTTCTATATTTTTCGTAATTTCTGGCTTGTGATTTCGACATCGACATTGTTTCTCGTTCCCTCTCATTAATTTTTCCCCCTCCGTTCCATTGTCCTGGGCCGTAAATATTTAGATCATGGTGAATTTGTAACCACTTCTCTGCCATCCCACGTTTGTCACCTCCCCTCATCCCACCCATGTCTGTCTCCCCTCGCCTCCTCTTTCCAAGCACCCTTGGCCTCTATTACGCTCGCTTCATTGTGGTGCTTATTGTGATTGAACAGATGCGGAAAATAAGTGTTTTGCCAGCGAGCAGTGTCTTTTAAACTCAGGTTTTGTGTAATATTTCATTAATGTGTTCATCGAGCTGACTGCTGAATGGAATGAGTGATAATTTGCTGTTAGAGACTGAAATACAAACACCACTTCAGTCACGTGCTCCAGCTGTTCAAAGGCCCTCTGGATCAATAAAGCTTTTATGCAATTGATGTTTTCCTCTAAGGTCTAGTGTAAATTGTGCATTTACAGACTGGTGTCATGAGTGTAATAAATAGGATTATAATCAATCACACTAACATATTGGGGCTTCCAGTAGGTGCAGTCTGCAAAATGAGCACAGATGTTTAGAAAACATGACTCTGAAAGCACAGTGAAGCTTTAACGACGTATTTAATTTAATAAAAAGTACAGATTCATTACTTTGAAGGATTTCATAAAATATAGGCCTTATTAAAGGCTCATAAATATATGAAAACCATCTAGTCAGAGGGGGATTTTGCATGCTGTCATTCACACACACACACACACACACACACACACACACCCACACACAAACAAACACACACACACACACACCCTAATCATCCAAATTAACCCCTACCCCCAACCCTAACCCTAACCAAAACCCATTTTTAACCTCAACCCCAAAACCATATCTTAACAGTCCTCCAAAGTTGCAAAAATGTCCCCACTTTGGCGGTAGAATGACTAATCCGGTGCTCAGTACGTAGCAAATACGAGCACAGACGCGCAAACACACACACGCAATCTGTCTTCCACAGGCTCTTCATTATTTCAAAGATGATTAGAAGTAGACATGACATGAACATGTTAAATAGGAAAACACACACACATATATGCTATGCCAAGATAGCATGTGTTGCCCCCAAGGGTTTGACCGCAAACACTCAAACACACACATGCACATGGATGTGAGAGCAATTTACTCGCTCTCGCAGTCTCCGAGGAAGGCCGATGAGAAATTAACAAAGACAGACAGTCTCGTATCCAGCTGGTCCTCCCTGTTGGGTGTGTGTGTCAGGTGTTCAAATCCCTGCAAATAAAAGGGGGTGGAGGTGTCACTGCGGTGGGAAGCACGGGCGATGTTGAGCAGTGTTTACTGGAATCCTCCCACAATGATGGATGGACACATAAACAGCGGCATCGGTCAAAGGTTCCATCTGTGGTGACAACCAGAGTCAGGCCCTGTCAGACTGTCCTTGAGGAGGATACTGATGCCCTTAATGATTCTGTGCACTGGTGTGTGTGTGTGTGTGTGTGGGGGGGGGGTGAATACCGCCAATCACGCGGAAATCCTCAAAACCCAAGAGGAACGAAGAGAAATGGCAGGAATAATAGGGCGTGATATCTAATTACCGCCATATCTACGACTACCTCAGAAGGTTGCTTTGTAACTGTCAGGGAAGAGGTTTGCCTTCTATACAAATGTTCCACAGGGCAAATCCGGCTGACGCCATGGCAACCAAAAGATTACGTTTAAATTGAAGGTGGTAATCTCTGACGATGTTGCGCGGTAGCAATCCCACACTGAAAAGTTCCCCCAGCATAGCTTTTATCAACCATCTTTATTCACCCGTGCTGTTATTTTCTTTTGAAATTGGTTTATTGAGTCTCAGATTTGGTCGCGGTGGACTTTGTCCTCCTCGTGTTTCCCTGACTTGCTTTGTGTTCTTGTTTGGGTGGAACTGTGCAACAGATTTGCCCTCTAAATTTCTGTTCTTCATCTTCCAGGTGTTGCGTATGTAATAACATCACATGGCTGTCCGAGTGTGTCTGTCTGTGTGTGGGAATGTCCCAACAGCGCCTCGAGTTCCTTGCGATTTTTCGATTAGAATTCGGGTTTTCAGCCCAAGTTTACAGGAGCTGCAGCTTTTCACTCAGTACCATACTAACGGGCGGGGAAAATACCATCAGACAAACTCTTCAGGGACTAATTACTTAAAAGCTACGTTGCTGTTTTTGTCTTTGCCTATTTTTGTAGTAATTGCTGATATGTTTGTGGAGAAGTCTAATTTGAAAATTTGTTTGGTAGTTAAAAGTCAGCTGTCTGAAGACTCAGTCAGCCCTACAACAGGGAGGCAGGCATGCATGAAGGTAATGCGATGTTTCATTTTAGAAGACAAATGAACCAAACCGACAGCCTTTGCTGTCAGGTGGATATTTTAAGTCCGGCTTTTTCAGCAAACGTCAATTTTTGCAGCAGGATTATTTCTGAAACCACGCTACGTTTGGCTGAAATTGTCTCAATTAAAGATGTAGCGGGCGTTTAATAATCTCTGCAAACAACATTTGCTCGGATTTCTGCCATCGCGGCGACAACAAAAACCTGGCAGGAGGATATCTGGAGGGACACAAACAAGCAGCAGGGACGGCGGCTGTTTTCACATGTGTTGAAAAGTGGTGTGTGATGACAGGTATACCCTGGTGCCCCAAACCCACAGAAACATCGCTGTCAGCCAACTACACACACACACACACACACACACACACATGCTCAGGAACAACATGGCTTAGTCCATCACCATGCAGAGACTTATCAGTCATTTTCTTGTTTCATAATGAGATTTGACAAGACGCCACTCATTAATTCAGTCCTTTCCTAAAGACGTTTTTATGGTTCATTTCCTTATTCAGGCGCATTTGCATGCAAAACCCTCCCTTTTATTGGCAATAGGGGCGTCTGATGCCAGCGTGGCCTGCATTTCCTCCTGAGAGATGATCTATTTCCTGTCTCAGTTTTGCACCGTAGGAGCGCCTTTGTGTTGTTCCTAATTCTTTCTGAAGCAAGTGTGTGTTTGTGTGCACCGGTGTTCTTCACATATAAGTGCGTGTGTGTGTGTGTGTGTGCCTGCCTGCTCCATTCGCTGAGACTCATCTCCCCAGCAGGCCTTGTCAGGCTGTTTCTGGGTGCACTCAGTTCACAGCTGGAGGCTGCTGCTATCACCTGCTCAGCTACCGCCGCTCCACGGATGCACGCTCAGACCTCAGCCTCCTTAGTTTCCCCATTTATATCTTAATTGTAATCATATCGAGGGATGCGGCACATTTATCGGTCTGAGAAATTATCAGCTGTTTAGGGGAATATTTTAATTGTTTTTTCAGCTAATAAAGCTTACGCAACAGCAATGCAATCAATACTAGAATCCACCACCAGGAGCAGGACCTGCTGGAGACATTTCCTCAGCTTCCCCCTTGTGATATAGCATCTAACCAGTGAAAAGAGGCTGATAGTGGGACCAGGATCTGCTACCAGGTCCCAGCACCGACAGCGCGACTACACAGGAGACTGCATTCTCCCATATTCCACATTACCGCACATAAAAACAGAGAGGCCTATTTACGCTTATTATAAGCTCTTTCTGTGGATTTCATTTATTTTTAATGAGCCTCAGTTGACAGAATTGTCACTTAACTACCACGCATACAGTGATTATGACTATGCAAATCAGAAATATGACTAAAGGAAGAGTTTTTGGAACATTTCCCTTTGCAAAGTAGAGCTTATTATAGAGTCTATGTTGTATGGTGTCTATTAGTAATAGCCACATATCATTGATGAAGGCAACAGTTGTTACTTAGTCATTACACACTTCCGTTTCCAGGAAACACCTCAGCGTCTGTCCTCTAACTAAATAACACAACATTAGCATACGTAGCATGTGATGAAGTGGTCCTTGTTCAGTTGGGTCCCATGTGCGCAGTCATTCCGTGTGGATGCGCTGATGTCGCCGCTGTGAGGTCAGGCGGCCTTTGTCCGGCTCACAGATGAAAGCTCAGCAGGGTGTTGTGGTGGATAACAGAAAACCTTTTGATCTCTGACACGGCCGTCTGTTGCACACCCTGACCTCTCCCGCTCATTCTCAGTCTGCCCCCACCTCTCTCACTCAGGGTCAGACACAGAGCAGATGTTTACCCACACAGCTGCAACTGAACCTGACACCCCATGCATACTCCCATTCTGTCACCCCTGATTACATGTGTGTGCCTCTCTGGGAGGGTTTTGTCACCTGTTTTATTGCTTAGGGGAGGTGGAAAATCTGCAGAAACTGACTAAATAAAGCGGCACATTTGGTTTAATATACAGTTAAAAGGCTAATTTAGGTTAGTTACAGGTCAAACAGCAGCTTTTGTGGATGGGAAAGATGTGCTCGACTCTGGAGGTGAGGTTTGGTCCTTGCTATTCTCCATCGAAATCATGAAGCCGGCACTGGCTGTTTGATGATGTGGAAATTTCGATGAAATTGCTGTTATCTGGAAGTCTTTGTAATGCTTCAGTGGAGAGTCATATCAATGCTGGAACGTGACGCCACCAGGCTCGGCACACAAGTATGAGGAAATAAAGCTGGATTCTTTAAAGCAAAATACAAATTAAATGCAAACCCACCACAGTGCTGACACGGCATGTTTGATGTACATTCAGTTTGACCGGGAATTCGGCCTTAGAAGTGTACCAACGGAAACCAAAGGTGTTTTCGGGACAAGGCGTGTGCACACACTTGAAAACATCACCTTCTTTAAAAATGTAATAAAAACAAAACCAGGCACCCTTGTAAATATGAAGATAATTAAATATGAATAAGAAAGACACAAGTAATCAGTGACTCGGGGTGGAAAATCATCGCAAAAACAACAGTTGGACATATTTCTGGAGCCATGGTTGTTTTTAGCAGCTCCAGAAGGTTCAACCAAGGCACCATCTGCATTTTTGAGGCGGCGGAGCTGTTAAATAGGGCATTACAGGGCAGCTCCTGTCCAGGTTGTGCACTGACGCTGATTAAAGTAGGGAGAAAATAACTCCAGTATTTTAATTAGCATGTTTTAAAAATGTATCTGTTCCTTTGGAAGATCTGTTCACTGTCATTTCTAGAGCACTTTACACATTCAAATCCAGAGCTTCCAGAAGAAACGTGGCCATCTGTGAGGCTTTTCCCCTTTTCTAACCCTGATTTAGAGCAAATCACAACGTCAATAGGGTTCATATTTCTGACAACTTAATTTACACTATTTGACCTTATTCTCACCTGGTTGCTTATTTGAGCTGCTGCCATGTGGACTAAAATCATTCAGAACATTAAAGATCCAAAATTGAATATTTTCTAACTACCTCTAAACACCAAACAAACCCTACACTTTCTCAACAGGAAATTAGTATTCAGGAACAGGAAATTATTATTACGCAGATCTATTAATCTATGCTGATTAGATCTAAGAATACACACACACACATTGTGTATGAACAGGCAAATGCAATCTGGTCTTCAATAAACCAGCAACATTTGAATTGAATACACACAATGTTCTCGTTATGGAACCAGTTTAGCCCATCAAAATGAAAGGATGAATGAATTAGATCAGCCTCTTTATGCTTGAGAAGTATATACATATAACTTTTATAAATACCATGGTAATGGCTAGTTTGCCCCCTCCTCGCCCTCAGAAAGTTGCATGCAAACGTATCTCGTCCACAGATGTCTAACGCAACATTTGAGCTTTTTATTCCTGTTCAACACAGCTAAACACAGAAGTGAACGGCGCAAAACACAGAGGCCCATGGGCTGCAAACCACTTTTATTTTTATGATCAAGCGACCTTTCTTCTGTCATTTATTTTTCATTTATAAGCACCAGTCACATGAGATATTTGTTACGCTTGGCTACTGTCATGACGAGTTACAAGGCAACATTAGCTAAAAGTGAGGCAGATGGGAACGAATCCACTATAATTACCCTTAGGATAATTTTAGACATATTTTTAACTCGCTTTGGTTTAAGAGAGCAAAACCTAATTCACCTCTAAGATTTTCCTATATGTTCAAAGCTTTCACATAACAACCATATTACACCAGTTATTACCTGCATTTACTCCACATGAATGATCACAAACTGGCCTAGAACCTACTGGGAATGACTGGACTTATTTGCAAACTCATTAGGCTGAATAATCTGCTGTGTGGGACCTTTGGGCTCTGGGTATATCAAAGAAATGATAAAAACCCAGTTAGGTGTTTTAAAGACCGGTTTCCTCTGCGGACCAGTGAAAAACGCCGCTAGGTTACGGCCCACTGGGAGAACAGAACAGTGAAGAGCAGCGTCTGCCTGAACCACAACAGAGGGGAGTTTCAGCTGTGTTTAACATCAGGAAATGTAAAAATAAAAGAATCCTGTGATGGCAGATGTCAGTAACGTGATGTGTTTGTTGCGTAATGTGCCTGTTCTGCCTTCAGAGGCCTCGCCTCCTTGAATCCGTCTAAAGGTGCGTAAATGTGTCTTTTGATGTTGCGCTGCCGCTGATGTGCCGTCAATCATCCTGGCGCAGGCTCATCTGGTGTCTGGGGTGTCAGAGTATGACTTCCTCTGCTTTAAATGCCGCAGCGGTAACCCCTGGGGAAATCTGATGTTTCAATTTTAATGCCGGTCGTGCAGTTTATGCAAAGCACCCCCGGTGATGTGTACATGGGGTCGCTTACGGATGGAACCCGAATTAGAGCTGCCATTGAAACCAGCCTCTGTGGGGGAGGAGCAGGCGATTGATAAATGCCTGGCCTCTCTTTAAAGAAGGTTCATAGAGGGTATAGAGTTTCTAAAGAGTATGACTGGTGGCCTCCCTGTGTTGGGCTCCATGGGAGTCATCGGTGAGGTGATGTGAGCCTGGGCCAGGACCCATCGGGACCTACACTCAATCTTGCTTATCTGAACAGTGAAACAAGTTCACGGACCTAAAGCAAGTCCATTTAACCACCACTTAAGTCCGGCACCAGACAAATGGAAGAGAACCTGTGCAGGCATTCATTTACTCGCCAGGAGCAGAAATCTTTTCTTTTCACTATTAAATGCATTGGTGTCGGCTCTCGTGCATTTTTGTTTACCTTCCCTCTCTTTTCAAGGGTGTGTATCAATTTGTCTACCCAACTTCCTGAACTCTTGTCCAAAATGCTCCCACAAATGTCCCACATTAGAGACTTAAATCCAAGAGAAAACCTGAAAGCACACCAAGCGTGACCTTCCAAAGGCGTTTCCTGCTTTCTAAAGACTGTAGTTTTCCTGGCTTTAATTGGGTCTCGGATGCGTGAGAATTGATTACTGATGCCTCAGCATGCAACCCCGGAGGTGAGAGTTATGACCAGCAGCACCTGGGGGAAGCAGGTAATGGCAGGTGTCACAGGTAATAAGGACCAATGTAGCAGCGGTGAAAACAGTGGGAATCTGAAATTATAATGGCACCTCCTCTTTACAGCTCAGCGGGCGTTCAGGAACACGCCAAGATCACATTTAACACTCGCAGCAAGGCAGCCAGACACACACACCGGCGGAAAGTACAGTAGCAGATGCTGCAGACGTGTAACGTTCATCCACGCTCTCAGAGCTGCTGAGAGTGATTCAATTAGCGCCATAATTCAACTGTTGCCAATCTTATGATTACAGCGCCACTTGATCTCCAGGGCCTCAATAACCTAATGCATTCCTAAATATATTTCTTTTTCCCACACCCGGCAATAATAGGGAAGGCTGTTCTTAGCTGGGAAGATTGCTTATAAAATCCATATTCCTGCTGGAATTGCATTATGGAATTAATCAGAGCGGCGGGTTTGGAGAGGTTTTGACGATGATACTGTAGAAGGCCCACGATGACGCGGCGTAGCGATTGAGACGCACACTTCGCCTCTCGTGTGGAAAACGCTCGCAAAGCCGCTGCTCGCTTCGCCTCGTGAATGGGAGTGCCCGCTACTGCCACGACTCCTCATTAACAGCCTCGGATTGGGGTTTGATTAAAACCAGCTGAAGTGGTTTCACAGGTTGGTTCGAACATGAGAACAGAGAAGATGCAGCCTCCGCCGCCGTCTCTCTATTAATAATAATAACAATAACAACAACAATAATAATCATAATCATAAACATAATCAAAATAATAGTATCATGTGTTCGAAAGATTTTTAAAAAAAAAGATTTCCTCTGAAATTTATGAGTGAAACCCATGAACGTCTGTGTGTGTCCTTGTGCGTGTCTTTGTGTGTGTGTGTGTGTGCGTCTGCAGGGGTTAATCTGGGCTTTGAGAAAAAGGAAGCAAATCTCCCTGTAATTACAATCTGAACATCCCTGACATTTTACCAAGTCTCCCCAGGTGTGAGCACGTGTGCAGGGGTGTGTGTGTGTGTGTGTGTGTAACAGTGTGTGCTGAAGGCCTTCTGTCATGTGACACTGTAACAGCTGGGTGCTCCACGCTAATTAATATGAAACCTCATAATTACTGTTAACTGTCCTACTATAGCTCACAGAGACAAGACAGAACTGTGTGTGTGTGTGTGTGTGTGTGTGTGTGTGTGTGTGTGTTAGCAGAAATGTTAAAATTGAATCAGGAAGTTAGTCTGCATTCATGCTGTAGTAATATTACATTTCACGTTACTTTTAATTCAAAATGGATGTAAACATGGAGCTACAGTCACATGGGGAGAGGGCCACAGTTCTCTGGGCCCAGGAACAATTGCTAATAGGAGAAAGCTAATTACCTGGACTGTATTTCTGTCTGCCTCTCATGCTAGCCTTTGCGTGGTGTCTCGTCCGCTGGATCTACGGGATAGGTATGAAAGGAAAAGATGGAGAAAATCAGGCCTGATTACATTTTTACAGTCGCTTAAGCAGAATGTAGCCTGTGAACTGCAGCTATATTGACCAAAGTATGCATCACATGTATGTACAGTGGAATGTTTATGCACTCTACCGCCTCGTTTTGAAGTGCCCTTGGGCAAGTGGTGCATTTTCTGCAACATTAAGCCCCTGCAGCTGTTCGGGCCCCTGCTTTGTAATGCAGGAATAGATGTATTCCATGTTGATTGTTGTATGAAATGAGAATTCAGAAGATCAATAAAGTCCTCCTGTAATGATCCCCACTTGTATGAATGGAGACATTAGCATTCTGTATAATCTCACATGCCTTCAGCTGGGGGGTGGGGGTGGGGGGAATCTACATCAAGACCTGTAGACCCGACTGGAGCGGTAACTGCGCTACCAGCTGAAGCTAGCTTACTGCAAAAGCTAGTGAAGCAATTTAAAATGCGTTGACTGTCGCCATTCCGCCACCTCCCAAATCGTGCTCTTAAAATTTGATTTTTTTTCCCGGGAGAGCATTTACCCCTTCAGCAATGAATGTCAAGCTCTTCACATACATCATTCCAGGCAGCGAAGCTCATTCAGCTGCAGGTACGTGAGGAAAAACATCTTTGTTTAAAGACTTTAAAGTTCACGCTATCTCACTTCTGACCTTTGTCCAAACGATTTCATTCCATTATTAGACGGGATTCCGTGATAGTGCCCAGCTGCCCTTTGACATGGAAAACGTCATAAGCTGGGTTGACGTGGATTTTTACAGGTGCTGTGTGAAGAAAACATGAATTTGTCGCATGTTGTGCAGGTTTTTCCACTGCATTGCAACGTAATGGCTGAACAAAAGCACAACAAAGTTTTGCCCTTTAGTGCTTAAGGAATTCATGTGTGAATTCAAGGTGTTCAAAGCCCTCGGTGACCTTGTCGCACCGGTCAAGGCTGAGCGTCTTCCTCCATCCGTCTTGTTAAATGTGACAGCCTGACACCAGTCAAAGGTGAAGACGTGCTCCCTATTTACTGTGGCTCTCTCTTCTCCCGTGTCCAAAAATGCGGCGGCTGAGACACCGCCGGAGGACGTCGGGCATCACTTGGAACTCAAAAAGACGATAAACCTTCCCTCTCATCAGACATGAGCGTCCATCCGGTACACACTGGTGTCTATCAACTACCGGGTTTTTCTGTGTGCACGTGAACACGCCGCACAGTGTAACAGAAGTCTCTGTGAGGTTCTAGAAAGCGCTACGTCCGACGTTTTGACCAAAGATGCTTCAACGAGGAGGACGGACGGGAGAAAGAGATGTTTTCTGTCCAGACTAAATGTCACCGCGGCCGCTCGGTCTTGATCAATTAGATCAGGACAGTGTACAGTGTGTGAGCACGCGTGCACGTTTGTCACCGCTGCACGGGGCGTGTTCGTCCGTTCCGTATGGCGTCATTGCTGATTCGCCCAGTTTGCCTTCCTGCTTTTGAAGGTCATGCTGACAGGGAGATTACCTGACAGGGAGATATG
Source organism: Takifugu rubripes (assembly GCF_901000725.2). Classification (NCBI taxonomy): domain Eukaryota; kingdom Metazoa; phylum Chordata; class Actinopteri; order Tetraodontiformes; family Tetraodontidae; genus Takifugu; species Takifugu rubripes. The sequence continues at coordinate 3,230,819 of NC_042296.1, read as the reverse complement.
GAAACAGGCAAAAGATAGTCACAGGTTCAGTGCGTTAGCATCCACCCTGATTCTAAACCTTTTGCGGGTTCATAAGACGGCAAAACTTTTCATTCTTTGTAGTTACAGAATAAGCCAAACACAAAATATAGCTGGTTCACATCAGAGGAGCTGAAGAAAACTTCAGTGTGTTGATGGTGTTTCTGCTGTAAATCAAAGACGATCATTGTTTACTGACCCCTAAACCTGCTGTGAACGCTTAACTTGCCCTCAATTACGAGCTGTGGCCCCGTGATATAGCAGCAGTCAAAAGTTGCCCTGAATGCTTTGATGTGCTCCGTATTCAAACATTAGCATCGTTCTTATAGCCTGTTGTGTTAGCCACTCGCAGTACAATGTGTCTGGCTGCAAATATGTCTGGAACAAGTTGACAAGTTGGATCAAGTTTTCATTCAGTAAACCTGGTGTTATTCCATTAGTATTTGTATTCAGTCGTATCTGGTATTAGTATTTTGTTGCTCCGTAATGGGAGAACGCAGCTGTTCTCTGAGCTCCATGATATGGTTGTATTTATAAAACGCTTAGCGGTAATGTTTATATTCCTGTTCATGGTGTCACACCTGACTTCCTGCGCCAAAGGCACTGTTGTTTTTACCTTCTGTCTCGGGGTTTAGGCAATTAGCCATTGATCTTTATGTGTGTTGTGTGTGTGTGTGCCTGCGTGTGTGTAATGGTCATATCCCACTGTGTTGATTGTCGTGTCGGGCAGCAGTTTTCCCGTATCACTTCGTTGCTTCTCTATCTGTCCTGCGTGCTTTCTTTTCCAGGCTTACAGCTGCCTAATTGTTCCATATAAAACAGACTCACATTCCTGGTCACACACACTAAAAGCCAAAGCAGCACCTCTCCACATCATTATGCATGTGGACTGTGCACAGTCACAAAGGACTCTTGAGATAAAGTAAGATGGCAAAGCAGACTGTCATTAGCGGACAGATGGAAGCTGCCAAAGTACAAAAACAAGAGAATAAAAAAAATCCACTGTTTTCCGTAGACAAAACTACACTTTTTATTGCCCCATTAGGATTGCTAACATCTTTTAAAATTTCCAGCGTCTCATTTCCCTTACAGGTGGAGGAAATGTGGAAATTGCCGTGTTTCTGACACTCGATTTTAAATAGCCTCTCAGCACTCTGGGCGGTAGAGACTGAACTGAGTGTTAAAGCAGGTTTTGTTGAGGCACTTTTAGATTTCTGCGCAACTCACAATCACTGCAGAGCAGCAAATCGGTTCAGTGTCATCGTCACGCCTCATTCTGAGTCAGTCGGCACTCGTTTTCATGCTAGTGTGGCTAAATTGATTAGCCGCGTTGTTTCACCGTTGTTTGTGCCGTTGTCCTCCAGACTGTATCCGCATGTGTTTGCACCCAGACATGTGGTACACGCGGGTAAATGAGGGAGAATTATCCAACAATGCCACTTAAAATGTCAACGTCTTCTTCTCCTTAGAGTGAACATAGCAGAGAAGGCTTGAAAATTGTTAAAGCAGAAGCAGGACTAAAAAAGGTGTCTCTGTATGGTGACGCTGCTGCTTGCTGGAGTAGCTGAGGCGAGGGTGTTGTGATCCAGGATTCCCAGTTGTGTTTCTCCTGCAGGGGGCGTGGTGGAGCCATGCTCCGGCCACCTGTTGGCGCACCTCCAGGACATCAGTGATCAAGGTCTAAGGCTCCGGCCCACCAGTGTTGGAGGATTTGTGTAACTTGGTATTTCTGGGGTCTGTTGGTTTTTGAAGGTTCTTGTGATTTTTGTGGCTCCACGCTGGAGCTCTTGGTGTGCACCCGGAGGACGAACTGTTGCTTCCCAGCAGTCCAGGAGGACTGTCCTTTTTCTGTTTGTTTAATAAAACCAATTTTTGGACCTTTCATCACTGCGTCTTGCCTGCGTTCGGGTCCTAAACAACCACGAATCGTAACAGAGGGAGTGAAGGCGAAAGGATGACTTTCCTCAAAGTTGGGTTTTAATCTCGATATCGATCTGAGAACTGTTGAATATTCATTGTGGATTTCTTTTACGGAAGCCCCACAGCGTCTAACATCTGCAGTAAGGTTGCACATTACTCACAGATCCAGATGAGATTTCTTCCAGCTGTTGATTTATTATCCTGAATAATCATGTGAAAATGGGGGATGGGGGGAAGGGGGGGGGGGGGGGGTAGTGGAACAGCAGCAGGATTTGTCCCTGGAGGATGTCATGTTTCCCCCTGGTGACTCTGATGCTTCTCAGAAGTTCTTCCGTGATGGAACGCTGCAATTTATTTTCTTTTTTCCTCTTCGTTCAGTTATTGTCTGTATGGAATTCCTTTCAGCAGTAGCCAGAAAATAAGTCTGTTCCTCCTTGTTTGGTGAAAAGATTGTGTTCTTTAGTGGAGAAACAAGAAAAAAACAGCTTTTTGGATTTGTGCTGGTCAGGTAGAGGATTAGGTCTTTTTACTTGGCGCCCACTCGGCTCCTGTCTCCACTCTAAGTGTTCCATAGCGCCTCTACTGGAGGGACTCAATCACTTACAGGATCCTGAGGTCCTCAACTAGAATCGACACACAAAGGACCACTAATATATAGCGATCCCTTCTCTAAGCCCTTTATCGCTGCAATTAGCTGGATGTCTCCTAACGACTGGAGGAGAAAAGGGGCTTAAAAGGGACTGAAACAGGTGTGTGGGAGTGGCAGGGATGATGTAGGGAGTCTGGAACACTCACTTTGCTGCCTGATGGAATGAGCGACACGCAGGAGTCCACCTGCGGTGACCGAGGACGGGGGTGCCGGCTGATCGTCCGGCCGATTCACGCTTCATCAAGGCCTTATGATACACAGAGGATTTGTTCCTTAATACCCAGATACTTGTCTCTCCCCGGCAGAACAAACAGGACGCAGTGGAGGATGTGACGGTCAGCAGCTCTGAGTACTTGGATGAGGAGGCGGAGGGAGAACAGCTCTGGACTGGAGACAAGAATGTGATTGAAACCATGACCGAGCAGTGACGCAGCTGTACTTCCACATGTCCTTTAGCTCTTCCCCCTGCGGCCCATTGATTTTGCTTGAAGCGCCTGCCTCCAAATTCCAGTTCTTAACGTGTTCCTGATTGGCTAGCTCGGCTCTTTTGGTCAACTGTACTGTGTTTTACTCCCACTGAGAGAGCGCTGTGCTCCACTGATTTGTTGCAGTCAAGGGTGGCTCTTTTTCCCTGATTGAAGGATGTAGAAGTGCTTAACGCACACATACCCTCATTTGCTATACTAGGAGGCCGTACTCGACTAAGAGACAAACAATGTTTTTTAAATGTGTGACACCACATTGCTGTTAGCGTGCCCTGTCCTCACACACGCGAGCGTGTGTGCGAGTACTGCGGCAGATGGCCGATGTGTAAAAAGCTCTAATGTGCTTTCTCAGAACTGGTGACATCAATGCTAATTGACCTTGGAGACACACATTCACACGTCGAAGGAAACCCGAACGCCTGTCACACACAGACGCGCCATCACAGGTAGGCGGAAACGATGAGACGGCGTTTGCCCGGAGACACACAACAACAGCGGCCAACAGGAAATGCTTCCTGGCTCCACCAGACATCAGCCAGCGTCGGCGCCGGAACGGTAGCGGGTTACGGTGGCTCACTCGTGCACTTTAGGTCTCGCAACAGAGTAACTGAGCAGCTCTCTGGAGACAGTTTACCGCTGATAAAATGCACGGTTGACGGTTGCGATGCAGCTCGGTCGCTGAATGTGTCTAACAGGATATCCGTCAATCTCAGGGGTAACTCAGGGGCAACAAGCCCAGTTCTACGAGGGCCGCAATCCAGCAGGGGTTTCTGTTCCGCAAGATTTTCTAACGGGACCCATGAACTCCTTAAAAATTGCATCTTTCTTGATCTTAAGGCTCTTTCAGCCCCTGGACAAGGTGATGAAGCAGCTAAGAGACGTTATCATTTTGGCACTGAACCATAGCGGGACTGTTCCCTTTATAAAGATCCGCCCACTTCGGCAGCAGTGATATAGCAGCAGAAACCCTGGGGACAATGGAGCAGACACCAGCCAGGGAAACATTAGCAGACGGGTCAGGTTCTGAATCGGGACCTTCTCGCTGTAAGGCATCAGCCTGCTATCATCTGACCATGAATAACACAATTTGATCATTCATATCATAATTTAAGCTCAAACGGGCGAGAGCGTGTCAGTGTTTGAAGATTAGACGCTACCTTGGGCCTGTGCTGATGCGCTTACAGACACCTCCGTCCAAATGCTGTCACCCGGGCGGGTTTATGTTGTGACTGATTGCTTTGTCTTTCAATTGATTGTCTGCTGCGACACCAGGAACAACAGGGAAGTCTTCGGAGAGCAGTCCGCATTGATTCGGAGGCTGTGCAACCTCTACCTCTCTCAGATTTGTGGCCTCTGGAGTGGAATTGATGTCTGCTTCGAGCTTTGACTAGTTACGATCATGTCAGACATCTCCCTTATATATTCCAGTAACGTTTATAAAGATGTGTGAGATTTACTCTCTTTAATCATGAGTGTTTTAATCAAGCAGGGTCATAAATACGCAGCTGATGGTTCCCACTCTGTCCATCTGTCGACTGGACTCTTCAGTTATAAACTTGCAGCAAAGTCAGTTCAATAACACACACCCCCACACACACACACACCGACACACACCGACACACACACACGCTCCCCAGTTACATCTCATGCCGGCTGCATTAGGCTGATAAGGCTCTCTCTGTCTCTCCCTCCCCATCTCTCCCACTTTCTTTGTTTTGTTGCAATTTTCAGTTTCTAGTCTGTTTTACTGGGCTCTGTCTTCTCTGTATCTCCATATTTTGTCTCTCCATCTCTGTCTTCTCCCCTTCCCCTGAACTGTTTATCCAAATCTCCTCAGCTTGATCTCTTGAGATCGTACCAGCACGCACACACACACACACACACACACACACATACACACACAGAGGAGTTCATAGCCTGGGAGCCTGGTGATTCAGTGCTAGACATCCTTCAGAACTCTTCTGTCAGGAGATCCGAGGTGTCGTTCCTGGAATCAGTCTCACGTTCTTGGGGGTCACGACCCCCAACTGCTCCACTCCCCACTAGCACCACTGCTGCCTCTACTTCCCACAGCTCCAGCAGTGCCTCCCCCAGCCCCCATGGCTTGCTTGGTTCTTTTCCCTGACACTCTCTGGTTTCTGTTTTGATCCTGATGATGCTCGTCACAAATTTCCCCTGATCAATGTCACCAAACTCCAGCCTCCAGCATCCTTCTGTCGAGCTGAGCTGCTGTTATCCGTCATTTCCTTTGTGATGCTGCATCTGTGTGGAGTCGTGAGCGTCTGCACTGGTATGGTGATGGAATTGTCTCTGTCTCATGGTCCTTCGGGATCAGGTCTGTCCCGCCTTGGAAGGATGTTTAATCAACTTATAGGTGTAAATTACTGTATGTGCAAAACAATTTCACATTTTTTGAGGCTTCACCTGGCTTCAGCTGGAACTGGCAAGAGACAGGCAGGTTTACCTCCCGTAGAAAAGTGTAATTTGGGCCTCTGAAAAGGTTTTGGAGCTCCGGCGATTCGTGTCCATCTTTAGATTGTAACAGGCCACAGCTGTTCTTCAGGTCGATAGCTCGGTGTTTGCCTCTGAACACCAGGAAGGAGTCACTTTTGGTCCTCTTTATGTAAATAATACTTGTTTATTCCTATTTATAGATGCAACTGCTGTGAAAATGAATGAATATTCCTAGAAGCCCTTCAATCCTTGTTTCAATAGGTCACTTGATGCACCGGGACTGACATAAAACCTACAGTTTTTGAAAAACAAATTAAAGTTTGGAAGACAGCAATTGCAAGTTGTGGCAAATGACTGGATTACACCCATTAAACCGATGCCGAGTCGCGATAGAAAGATTATGGTATCACATCCCAAAACTAAAGCACTGCCGTTTGAGTTTTTCCTCAGATAAGCCTCTTAGTGGAGGGAAAACAAAAGAAAAGACAATATCAATTTCATGTAATGGGTGCAAGGTTTTTCCTTACTATGCCAAAAAGGGGGCGATACTAAATGATCCAGTGGTGATTCCACCAGTCCCGACTGGATGTTTGAGTATTGAATATTCATGAATATTCAGATGCTCCGCATTACACATGTGGCACATGCGACGTCATGATTAAACACAGGAATTTAACAGGAATTTCATGCCCTCTTCAAGAAATCCAACAAAGTCAATTGTGTGTGTTCTGTACTAGAGAGAAATAGAAAAAATATGTATCAGATGTCAGCAGGCTGGTTTCACACTTAGCCTATGACAACTAATATCACCACACCCACCTCTCTTACTCCCTTCTTTTGTCCCACAAGTCACACATATTTTTTCTCTTTCTCTCTAGTACAGAAACACACACACACACACACACACACACTAATTAATAGTCTTCATTATTTTTGGATTATGCTGTTTAGCTACTACAAGCCTACAGTCCTCCTGTTTGATTTCAATAGTGGATTGATGCTTGAGACTTGTAATGAAGCAGATTTTCGTTGCCCCCTAATTGGCTCAACACATGGAACCAGAGGTGACTGGAGGTCCACTGGCGCTCTTTGCTTAGCAGTGGAATAGCTGAAGGTTACCGCCCCATGTTTCTGACTGGGGGGCGGTGGGGAGTGGACAAGAGGTGGTGAAGTTGTGAGCCTCCTCAATGTCATGTCCCCCTAAACCACATGATGGCAAGCTGCATTCACAGTCAGCATTGATTTCATCCCACGTTGCGGTTCTGTCCCACAAGCAAACCCATTTCATTCTGGTGACCAGCTTCTGTCAGCCTCTTGTCCAAATAGACTGATTAAAATAATCACTTTTATTAATACCCCCCCCAGGTAATGTGTTGCTTTCTTCCTTTCATTCTCTGCTCCAGGCTAATGAGGCGACTTCAGCAATCACCTGCCACACAAATAATTGCTCCAATCTACAAAAACAAGCCCTTGAGTTCGAAGAAGTTTCTTCAGATCCAATTTATAATTTTCTCCCAAATTGAAATAAAGCTCAAGTGTTCTTGAGCTGGCACCTGGTTGCCACACCACGGCGGTATCATAGCTCGAGGGCACGCCGGCAGTCCTGGGAATGCTCCTCGCTCATTGTCTGCACTCCCCTATCCTCTCAAACTTTTAACGTCTGCCCTCTCTCGTATAAATTATCAAGTTCTTTTATGTTGCGCAACGACGTGGAATGTTTATGTGTGTCCCTGTGTGTACATGTGACAGTGCACGTTAGTGCAGATGTGTTTACGGTCCCTCATGGCTGGATGCCCGTGTGACTGCGTTGGCATGTTTGAACATATTTGGTATTTGCATACTTCCACTTGGTCCCAGCTCTTCTTTTTGGCTTGTTTTATTTTTTTGTGCTGCCTTCTTGCGTATCATGGTTATTAATCCAACCCAACAACTTAATGCTCATCCTGTGTGCACGCCCGCTGGTTTTCAGCACAACTCCACTTGCATCATGTGGAAATAGATGCAACCAGACAACGAGACCACGCAGATGCTGATGAAATTCAAATATTCACTGTTGAATGTTGTTATTAATCAGCCCAACACGCTTTTATTTATATCTACTTTGGCTTTGATGCAGAATATGCTTGAACTCCGCACTGACTATGAGTTGCTCCACATTCTTCAGCCATTGTTTATTCATGCGCTATCATGGCAGCATCTCCATGTGGGCTAACATCTTCTAATTGTTGCTGTCACGCGAAGCGCATGTGCACAGTAGAGAACAGTCGCGTTTATTGCCTATAGAATCCATTTTGATATTACGACAAGAGTGGGTTTGTGATGTTTTCCAGCCTTTTAAGAGATTCCCAGTATGCAGTTCTCTACGGCGGCGATTGCCCTTCGGGTGGAAAAATGTAGCGAGTTCAGTCAGACAGAACGCTCATGCTGTGACCTGGAAGGGAAACTGGAAGTCTAACATTTACCCTCCATTTAAAACTGAAAAGCTGCATTCCGTCTGAGAAGAGCTTTTCATAGAGGAAGCCAGAGTCGGAGCTTAATAACCGAGGTCCTAACTTTGAATAACTGTGTGACTAACAAGGCATAGGAAACTCTAGACAGCTCCTGCTGTCTCCCTATGATGACACTCAAGCTGCGCAAGACTGTCAGCCGTGCTGTACCCTCTTCTACACCACATGCTAGAACCAACAAAATTTAGCATTTGGACCAGGGAGAGCAAGTGCTCCCTTTGGCTTTTGACTCTATTCATGCCAGCGTAGTATTTTACAGCTGGGGGCGTGCGCTGCATCTTAGCTAGCGGCCTCAGAAGTAGCAAGATGGCGAGCAGACGAAGGTGGAAGAGCAAACGCCAGGATGCTTGTTGGGTCAGAGTCACTTTTGCATAGATTTTCAGGAGAATGAGGCCCCCCGTGGTCCTGTCGTCTCACCTCGCCTTCAGTTAAAGTGCTGCCTTTGCATCCTGCACGCGCATCACTGGCTTTGTGCAGACTACGCTGTTGCATACGCATTTGCGTTTTTGAAAATGGAGCTCAGATACGCCGTATGTGATGTGGAAGAGAAGGAGTCGGGCTGTCTCACATGATTTACTGGCTGCTGATTCAACCTTAAAGAACTTAGAAGGCACAGCGTGAGGGATTGCTTTCGGCTGCAGCGTGGATTAAATTTTCAAGATATTCGCATTTGCTTTAAACTTTTGGGGAGGAAAGTGAAAAAGAGGAGCCCGTATTGCACGATTCAGTCATTTATAATACGGTATTGAGCATCTGGAAACGTGGGAACCCGTTGGAGGTTTCTTCACCGAAGGAAGGAAGAGAGTTGAGAGTAAACCCTCAGGTATCATCTACCCTAGTTCAAGGTATGATGCATGCTGTGTCACATGCGCACAGCATCTTTCCTGAGGGCCAGAGTTGTGCTGACAGGGGGACTTTCTTTCTTCCTTCTCCCTCAAACGCACGTTAGGCAGGTTTGCGGTTTTGGCTGCGCAGCTGCAACTCTTTATTAATTTATTGAAATTGTGTGTGCCAATGAGGCTTCCAGGGGTCCCAGCAGGGTTGTGGCCACTGTCTCAGCACTTGTAGAACTTTTTCCACTGTTAAAAAAAGGAGCAAAGTCAGGAGAAAGTGACACAACTGCCATTCGAAACATATCTTAGGGTCTTTTTTTCTACGCAAATGCTGGCATCAGTTTATGTTGGCCTACCAAGCAGCAGAGTAGGTTTGCGTTGTGTTTGTTTACACTGTATGTGCTGGTGTTTCAGAGTACTGCAGTTGAGATGAAAGCTGGAAAAAGATGGAAGAGAAATATTCATTTAGTTCTGTCTCCCACAATCCTGCTCTCTGTTGCAGGCCCTTTGCCGTCCCCCTCTCTCTCTGTTTCCCTCTGTTCTCCGCTCTTTGTGTCTTCAAGGTAGAAGCATTCTCTAATTATTTGTGTGTGTCTGTGCGTGCACACATGCAACAGCATGAGCAATAGCTTGAACCAACACTTCTGATTTCGTACAGTTACACATTTTGCCTTTTTTTTAAAAAAATCTGCTAAATCCAGTCGATGTGACAAATCCTTCTTTATAGTCAAATAAATCACCCAATATCCACCCCATAATCACCCTCAGGGAAGAGTGCTATCTATTGATGTCATACAGGCTCGTGAAACATTCAAATGAATAAATAATTGGTATATAAGTTGATTAATTAATATTGTAGAAGCACGACAAGCCCGTGAAATGTGTGTCAGCAGATAAATGAGTGTTCGCCTGATGACTGAAAGATGAGAGAGAGAGTTCTCAATTGGATAAAAAAGGGGCAGGAAGTACGCACAGAAAGCTACACTTCAAATAAATAAACGAAATAAAGTGGAGAAAAAACTTTGGCAGGAAAGACAGCAATGGAAAAAAGTGGGGAACAAACCCGCCGAGCAGAGGGAAAAAGCAGAGGAATTGTGGGAACGAGGAGAAAGAGACGCCGTGTGGTATGCTCATGAGACAGAAAAGCAATATTCTCTGATTCATGCATTAATGAGAATCTCCAGGGAGTACGCAAACCCATCAGTGTGCAGTTAACATGTTGCCTGGGCAGGCGGAGAAACCGCGGCTTGCAACACGTTTTCCCGCCAGAACCTCCCGGCGGCTCGACGCGCGCTTCCACGCTGCAAATTAGCCCAGAAGCTACGGGCTAAAGCGCTGATAACAACGGCGCAGTGCTCATCAAAAGCTCCACTTCACAGACTCTCGATTGGAATTTAGGTTGGTGGGGCTCGACGTGAAACATCTGAGGAAATGAGGAGAGGGGAGGCAAAGAATAAATCTCGTGCCATGTATGTGAGGCAGCGATGGCTGCAGGGAAGGAGGGAAATGTGTGTGCCAACATGTTTAGCACAGTGTGCTACCTTCAGTGCACAGTCGCACTTCATTTACCCGCATATATGCAAATGCACAGACGCCTGTGACACACATAAGTGATCTTTTTAAGTGGATTCATTCAGAGTGCTGAATTAAAGTAGCTGTGTTATCTGAGTCTGCATTTTAAGTTGTTTTTTACATTCATTACATCTCTTGTTGCTGCTCGGCATGCAAATTATTCCATCGACTAGCATTTTGCAGTTCACTGGCTCCCCTTCATACTGCATTTGAGCACGGTGTCATGTTTTGTACCAAACTGAGCGCAAGCGCCTGATTCAGACATGGTACTGGAGGCCTCCGATTGGTCAGCAAAAAACGGGAGAAAAAAACCAAACAGGGTTTACGGGTGTAAAGGCAGGCAGAGGTCAGAAGCTGGTATCAAACCGAGAGCAAGCGCACGAATCCCAACCAAAAAAAATGAGCAAAGCGGAATTCAAAGGTAGCAAGGGGCACGTTTACAAGGGTGTGTAAAGCAGGACAAGACGCAAGAGAAAAGGAAAACTGCAAAATTAAACAGGAAGCAGCATCGACAACCCCCCGATAGAAGCCGTCTGCTGACTCCCCCATCTGACATTTATGCATAACTCAGAGAATTAACGTGAGCGCATTTGCGTGTGTGTGTGTGTGTGTGTGTGTGTTTTGGCTCGTCCCTTGCAAGATCTCATCGCCACGATGCACGAGTCCCCTCTGCCTTCATGTCACCTTTTATTTAATAGAAATTCCCGGTTTGCTCCACATTCAGATATCAGCCTACCCTCCTTCCGGAGACACTTCACACGCTTCTTAACTCGTCCTCCCTCCCATTGTCTTTACCTCTGTCTCTCTCAGCGTGACCTCAATACGCAGGCGGGCCCACATCCATCGCTCTCTCTGCATCGCTCTGCGTCTCCTGCCAGGTGGAGCTCTGTCAGGCTCCGGGCTAACCTGTGCTAGCGGTGCATCGTGTGCACGCGCTGATGCTTCCTGAAGCACGCTCGTCGTGCGAGTTTGTTGGCGAGACCTTCTGTTTTTCCTCTCCGCTCCCTGTCCTAAATTCCCAGGCAGTCCTCAGCGCCCCCATGCTTCTCCTCTTCCCTCTCTTCATTTCTCTCCTTCACGGCATTCATGTGTCTCTCACCAGGTGTATTTTGTTTTGAGCTTCGGGCTAATGTGTGTGTGTGTGTGTGTGTGTGTGTGTGTGTGAGAGAGAGCGAGAGAGTGAGGGGGAGAAGAAGGATGCCCTAGTTCTCGCAATAAAGCTAGAGAGGCAAATAAAATAAACTGCAATCAGGGCAATAACAGTAAAATTCCTGTGCAGAAAAGGGTCTTATGTGTTCCTATATGGATGTGATCTTAATTAAAAAGGATGCTCGCACCCGTCCACTCTCAGCAGTTATCGCCCCCTCTCTCAAGAAGCGTTCAGTAGCAGCCAACACCCGTGTGGCGCAAAGTAATTGAAAGATCTCAAAATTTACATTAATCGTCTGCTTCTGGTTTTCTTTGGTCCAATCCGGGGGACCCTCGTGCACAATTTGCCAGCATATGTGAAGACATCCCCTCCAGCTGACACATCAAAGGCAGGAGAGGCCTCTGAGAAAGGGAACGTAAGGGAGGGTGTTGACGGCGGGGCTATGTTAGCACCGAGGTGCAGGATGGGGGCTCAGAAAAGCTGACGGTGGAGGCTGTTATCATAATCGGTAGGAGGTAAAAATACCCAAACCTGGACTCCTGGGAGTAAAACGCAGCCAATGACTGAGAGTGCTAATTAAATATCAGGGTCACTGTCCAATCATCAGGAGTGTCATTTGGCCTCAGCGGCGGATTATGGCGATTGTGAATGGATTGTAATTAGCCCGCTGAGATAATGAGTCACTAAGCATACGTGTGATACTTCCCCAGGAGAGCCAACAAGAGTATAATATAAAAGTCAACACCAAGTGGAGTGGAAGAATTGAGATTTTGTGGAGAAAGAGGACTGGCGATGTGCAAATTCAGAATAAAAACACAAGAAATGGCTCCTGTTTGGACATTTTAATACTTTTAACCCTCGCCAATATCAGTGCACTATTGGGATTCCCTTCTTTTTTGACTCTATCATCCTCAATCGAGCATAAGAGAATATTTTGACTCTTTACTCAAAATTGCACAAGTGTGTCATGACGAGAAGGGCGAGTGTGAAGTAAACTTTGCTCGCTGTTAGTGCAGCATAAACTCACTAGAGGTAAACACAACCCTTTGCAGTGCAGTTTGAACCATCTCCATTTATGGGATTCTTCCGAGGAACGGGGCTAACATGCATCAGTTTTCTGAAAGGGGGACCAGTGACTGATGCAAGCCAGAGCAAGAGCTGAATCAGGGAGGATCGCTGCCCTGTCCTCTCCCACAACTCTGGATCTTAACAACTTCATTCTCTCCTTCCCCTCTGGGCCCCTTCTTTCTCCTTTCCCCATCATTACACTATTCTTTTACCCCCCTTTCTCCCCACGTTATCCTCCAAGAGTCCCCTTTAAACATCCCATGCTTCTCTTCTCCTCATCTTCTCAACCTTTTCAGATAATTCTAAACCTCTTCTGTCCAAGGTCTCGAAATCTGAAACTAAAATCAAACAGAATGTAAAGGAGACGAGACCCGAGAACGAGGACAAAAACCTGTAAAGGATAAATGGAAAGGGGGAGTGGACTGTGCTAAAAGAGAGGGAGGGCAAAGCGTGGAGACGATCAAAGCAAAGGAGACTCCAGAGTTCTTAAATTAAAAAAAGGAGGTTAAATTGAATTAATGTTGAATTGTGAGAGGGAAGAAGCGTGAAGGGGGAGGATAAGGGAAATGCCCCTTGTAACAAGAGGAAGTGGTTAAAAAGGCTTGTTCCCACTCCACAAAGACTGGAGGTTCTTGTACCATGGAAATGATTTTTAAATTGAAATATGCGGCCTAATGAAGGCTCAGTTTGGAGGAAATTAAAAAATAAATAAAAGTCCTCTCTACCTCCATTCAGTAGCCCCAAACCTGCAAAACTGTGTTGAGAAAAAACACAAGAACAAGGGAAACCTCAAAAATCATCCCTCCAGCAGCCAGTTGCCAGATTTCACCGACAGCTTCCGAGTATCCGTTAGCCAAGTCTGCGAGCTGAGGAAGCTGGCAGGGCCGAAAAACTAAACCGGAATTTGCTTGATTTCACTTCAATCACACCACAGCCTATAGTAAGAGCCCCCACCCCAGTAAGGAAATGTATCCAAATATTTCAAAGATACAGCACAAGTCACACCATCTAGGGACTGAAGGCAATACCAAGTAAGCTATTAAGATCTTGCAATGCAACAATGGCCTAAAGGTTAGTGAGTAAAGCACTCTGGGTGTATTTAACAACGTTCTTTAAACTTGAAACTGGGACCGTTAACCTTCAACAATGGTTTAATCCACGTTCTAAAGCCATGACTGAGTTAATGACAGTAGAGGGTGGCCATATTTGACTCACTCGGGATTTATCTTCAGCGCTGATCTGCTCATGAAACTTTCAGCCAGACATCTGAGTATCTGTGAAGCAGCCGGTCCTGATACCGGCGCAGATAGCTGAGACCTGGCCTTCTATGGCCACCTCGGCGCTTCCTGTACCCAACAACAGCCGTGTTGAAAGAGTTGTGTTCAAAGCTGTTCTCCAAAGACAGACAGCTTTGTACGTGCAAATTCCCAGAGCCGAATGCATCTAACTGAATTAAAAGATTTCCTTGCCCTTCAGTATCCGGCCAGGCCTCAGTCCTCAGTCTCACAGTAATTCCCAATGTTTAAGTCCTTCACAAGAGATCTGAGACTAACATCCCGATTGACAGCAGACACACCCTGGAGATGTCAGCTTGCCCGGAATAACGATCTTCCTTTCATGCTTTTACTTTCCTTTTCTCTCCGCTGACCTGTTTCTCCAGCTCTCAGTCGCCGCGGTGTTCACCCACACGTCCACATCCCTTCATTTTAGCTCTCTTTGGATCATGTCTTGGTATGTGCGCACCCTTGCTCGTGCCCTCTCCTCTGCTGACTGGCTTCTCTCGCTGTCTCTCTGCCCCATCTTTGTTGATGACTTCAGGGAGCAGCGGTCGCTTTGGCCATCAGATAACAATGTCCTTGATCAATATATTCTGTGTGCATGCCCTGGTGTTTCTGTTGTGTGTATATAGACTTTTAAGCCATATCTCTCTGGAATCACTGAACGCTGAGCCTTTAATACCCTTGCCAAAGGTGTGTAGAGCAACGTTTCTCCTTTATCACCCTCCTTCCATTCCTAATTAAGCTTTTAATACAACACAAAAAGCACAGAGGACAATTGTGCTATTAATATAACCACAGAAGTTTGGTTAGTAAACGGGTTTGTTCAGAGTCTGGCGGGATTATGTAGGGCTTTATAAAGAAACAGGATAATGGCAGCTACTCCATACGTGTTTGGAGTTCCCGAGACTTGAAACCATGCACAGAACTTTCCATAATGCTGACAGGTGTAAAATGCAAAATTAGCTGAGAAAAATGTCACCACGTCTCAAGAGATTCCGTTAGCGCTGACGAAATATGTAAATTTGAACAACCTTTTGCCAAAGCTGCAAAAATGCAACTAACTGAATAGGTTGGGAAATGTCAGAGGACCCCCGAATTATCTTAAATATAATATAGAGAGCGTGTCTAATCCTGACTCGTTAGGGCTGAGTGTGTTTGCCGAGTCGTACGCCGTATTGGAAATGCTGTGACTCAGATGGAAATAAAGAGATTTAACAAGATTGTCATGCACGTTGAATCAATCTGTGAAAATAATCAAGAAAAAAGGAATTAAGGAGCCAGACAGCTACAATTCAATCGCTAATCTGCTGAAACAAAGTCTGTCTGGAAAGAAAAGATAGATTTTAACTAAAAAAGTCGCAGTGGAAAGGTAATAATAGAGATAGGATATATGTCTCTCTAACTTATATTCACGTTATCATGCAAAGACGAGTAATAGAAACCACCCAACAACGGTCAGCTCTTCCTTTTCTCTCATTTTCGTTCTCCTTTTTAACTCCAAAACCCGCCGTGCCAAACGGGGAAGGCAGTAAACGCCTCTCGGCAGTCGGCAGCGCCTCGCACTGCTGCTCCCACCTCTGCGCCGACGCCTCTCATGTATCTATACAGGTGTGCGCATTTATTTTAGCACCAGCGGAGTTCAGCTTTCATCACAGCTGGTTGATGTTTGATCAGCTTTCTCATCTGGCTGTCTGCAGAACATCAGAGGGTGGAGGCCTTCTTTCCTGTCTGTGTTCCTGTTGCCTTTGTTTGCTTGTTACGCAATGCTAACACCACTCTGCAGACAACTGATACAGGAGTTACACGCTCTAAATAAATAATACTGCTACTACAACTAGTGGAGTGGAGTAACACAGAAGAAGGGGAAATATGACCCTTTTTTTCTGACTCCAGTACAAACATGAAATTAATAAATCAAATTAATCATGGAGGAATCGTAGTTGTTAATAAAAAGCCAACGCCAGTCACCTTGGTGACCTTTGAGATGGATGGGTCTCTGCATTTGTAGCGCTGTGATATTCTGGCTCTTGTGATACCATTGAGTTGTCTCAGTGCCCCTTAATGTAATAAACCAGATTTTATCACCCAATTCACTGCAGCTTAGTGAAGCGTCGCCCCCAATTTCTATAGTGCATTCATATTCATCTCGATAATCTGCAGTCAAGTGATAATGCTAATCTTCCAGCCCTGACTGCAGAGGTCGAGGGGTCACATTGAGGGGCAACAGCAGAAAACAGGCAGTGGGGTGTAATTGATAAAGTTTATACGCAGAGGATTTGTTGGCCTTGAAGGGGTTTTAAACAAGAACTATTTTAAAGCCACTTTCCACTCTACAAAGCCAGCGTTTAACAAGGTACACTTGATTAGCGCCACTATGAAAACGGGGTGGAGGTTTCAGGTGCCCCTAATAGGCTTTTAGTTTGAATTATTCAAAACTGAAGACCGCCACACGCAACGCTAACCTCTCAAGAGCAGGGCATTTCATTATGTTTGAGTGAAAACCTCCTTCGAGGTAATTCCACCACCCAATCCAGACAATTAATTAGCTGTTTCAAAATCAAGTCCAGATGAGCGGCCGTTTTACCTGCAAATCAGTTCCAATCCAGAATCGCCTCACTTTGGGCCCCTTTTGGAAATGTTATTTGAAGAGCATGAGACTCAAAGACTTTGACTTTTTACTAACCCCTGACATTTATCTGTGAGAGTGACTCATGTTAAACACCCCCCTCCCACACACACACACACTTGGTCTTTTTAAGGGCTACTGGTGTAATATGTGCTGTCAGCTCTGCCACATTGTTTTGGCTGGATACAAGAGACGCCACTGGAGGGAGGAGAGATCACGCGCGTCCTTTTGCGCATATTTTGCGCCAATTCCTGCACCCATGGAGTTCTGCGTGCGCCCCACGCGCATGCAAACACCCGGGACCCGTCGTGACATGAATGTGCTTTAGCGGCCGGCGCCGTATTTGTGTCCAGCTCTGCGAGAGTGAGCACAAAGCTGTGGAGATCTGTAAAACAATGAAATGATCATCTTGTCTCACCCTCGCTTCCTCATCCCCCCGTTGCCGTGGTTTCTCCACTGCAAAAAGATTTGACATGGGCCCCACACTGAGACGCCAAGGCGCTCATATACGGCGCGCACTCCCACACAGAAACACACTTACATGCCTTTGAGGCAGATTAGATCATATTTTCTTTTCTTTATCAGAGTTTCAAAGAGAATATAAATCACCCCTGCTTACAGGAGCTGTAAACGCACACGCACGCCAAACACACCAACACGCACACCCAATCTTCTGCATCTCGGTCTCGTTGCCCTTTCCCAGTAACCTCCATCAATTGGTCATCTCAAATCTGCATCCTCGCAATCAGATCGAAGCGGGCGGCTCTCATCCACTGATCACCTCCGCGCCATAACGGGATGGATGCAAATGTTACAGGCTGATAAAATAAATGCGGAGGAGAGGAGCGAGAAGCCCTTGGGCGAGATGGATGCATCTGTCAGCCTCAGCGAGCTCGCCAGGGCGAAGGAGCTCCCTCGCGCGCAGCTCCAACGGCCTGTTGCACAGATGTTGTGCGTTTGAACAGTCATTAACGTCGCCCTCGAGGTCGCTGTCGCTTCTCTGCACGGGTCACTTGACGCTGGACGTCAAAACGAGGCGAGAGTTTCTGTCTATCGTAAGTTGTTTCAGATCCTTGGATCAAATAATAGCCCTCATTTGGAAGAGAGCAAGTCTGATGATGCAACATGTGCCAACTGTGTCCAAAGGACGTCTTGGACAGGTGGATTCTAAGATGGGTAATCATGTTCAAGGAGAAAAAAATGATAGGGGGGGGGGGGGTTGGTTGCAAGGATACAGAGTCGGAAGTCCCAAACCATCAATATGTGGTTCAGGCATAACCTGCTGCAAGTTTTACAAGTAAAGGTGGTTCAGAAAGCAGAGACGCGTTGAGTCAAACCCTCCCGGAACACCCAAGTTCTTTCAAAAGAATCTGTAACAAACAAGTACAAAAAGAGAACTTTTGCAGCTGTGGTTCTGATTTCCTCCCTCTTAAAACTACAGTTCATCAGTTGAAGGAGAAGTCAAAGCCTTTGTTGCTGTCCCTCGTCCTTCAGTAGCTCTCGGTAATGGACATAGTGTCAGGGTCCATTGTCCATGGTCTCCCCCAGTGTCCTCAGCCCCTCTGAGCTGTTGGACGCTGTGTGTTAGATAAGATGAGCTAGTTTCATTAGAGTAGCGATACTGGCAACGTCAGCTGCCAGGAGGCAAACATATGAGCATTTCAAGCCTGGATTTCAAGGTTTGAAAGGGAAAAAACAAATTCTAATGCAGTAAAGATGCCAATAAAATGGAGATAGAATAAAAAGAAGTCATTGGTGGCAGTTCAGAATTAATTCTAAGCAGCCGAATTCTTTGCAACAGCAATGAGAAGTTTTATCTGAAAGTGACTGGTTGGTTAGCATGGCTGGTTAGCATGGCTGGTTAGCTAACTCAGAAGACATTCTTGATAGGTACAGACAACTACCTTAATGTGCATTTCAGATGTTTTCTTCTCACTTGTTTATCAGAAACCGTGTTTTAGATCAAAAATAGGTGACTGACAAGTCTGTTTTACCTGCCACGTCTCACCTCAACTGATCTTTATTTCTCCATTCAGAGGCACCGGCACTAATTCATTGTCGGATTATGTATGACTTGTCCCGTTTCATCTGTTAGCCTCAGCTTCAGTGAACCTCTCTAATTCATGTTAATTTAAGCGGAGGCTCTTTAAGTCAGAGTATCTGTAATCTCAAACATTTGCCCAGCATGTTCTACTGCTATGCTGGAATATAATTACCTAAATGAACTTGCACTGATGTGTTCACTGACATACAATGGAATCTGCCGGGTTACATTAAGCCCAGGAAAATAGTTTCCTGACTGTCACGTCAGCGAGACACCTGGATTCCATAATCGGAATGAGGGCTTATGGAAAGATGATTTCCCTGAGTAGATTTCCCCTGAGAGCAATTTCTGTTCCCTATATAAGAGGCTGGACTTTTTTTTTCTCTGTGCGACGGCACAACAAAGACCAGTTAGGATCAAAGGACCAGTTGTGACGTGTGGAACGGTGCTGGTGGCATCTGACGGCGTGCTGAGATGGAATAGAGCTGTTGCCCAATTATCCTCGCCTCTTTCTTTCGCTAACTTTTACTTTAATTGATGTTAACTAAAGCGACTGGCACAGTTAACAATTAGCTGCAGCATTTAGCAGCTAATGAACCCTTCATGTCCCCTCCCACTCCTTATATAACATGGCCCTCTAGTGGCAGGCTGCAGTAAAAAGAGGAAGCCCTGATCAACTAGACCCCTTCAGATAAACATAAACAAGGTCCGATGGCTTTGAACCAGTATGAATTGGTCCTATAAGTCTCTCCACGACTCTCCGACCCGCCGGTATATGGCTGAGCTCACGCCTACGCAGCAGGTATCGCGCTTTAAATTAGTTCACGCGAAAAGCAGGTCGTGTTAAATAGGCCCCTATTAGTGTTGCGCATGTTTGAAGCATAAGCGCACCGACCTTGGCGATTCCATTTGCAAACACCTTAGTTTAGCAGGTTCCAGTCAGATCTTTAACTCCTCCATCGCCTTCCCGCCATCGGATGCTACTCTGCGCACATTTCGGCTTAAGGAGCTGAACTGTCTGGCCGAGAGTTCTGCCAATTATTTGTGTTTGCGGGTTATTTGGGTTATTGGTAGGATGCTGCAGGATACCAGCAACATCCCTGTCTGACCCCCCAGGGCCTCATCAAGGGTATTAGAGATTCCCAGTAACGCTTTCCTTGTCTTCTCCGCCCACGGAAGCGGAATATTTGCGCGATTATTCTGGAAGGACTCAAAGCAGGTGTTTCCACACAGGTGTAAGCTCGGGCTTAATTAAATTTATGATGTTAATTGGTTAATTACACAACAAATTATGCCATCATCCTGTCCCATATGTCATTACGGCCATCGCGCTCCATTTGGCCTGGGTCCAAATCCTCCACTCCACTTCAGATGTGCCCCACTGTCTCCGAGGAGGCTGGCGGGAGGAACGGATGTGTTCAACAGTGCCACGAAGGGGGGGGCGAGAAAAGCACGGGGAGAAGGGTGGATGAAACTGGGGAGGAAGGGTTTTATATAACGACTGGTTAGCCTTTTTGGTTCTCCGTGATGCTGATGACACAAACACGGCGTCACGACACCCAGGAAAACCTGTTAGCTCTGCACCCACAGCGTGAGGCACCGGCACTATTTTTAAGTAGAAATCCATGTTCTATTTTAAGAGCGCTTTCTTTTACGCCCTCTTCCCCCGTCCCTGAAAGGCAACCACACGTCTGTGCGCTCGGCTCTGCTCCTCCCTCACAGTATCACCTCTGTGGATATAGTAGTCATTCAGACAGCTAATGTCAAACCACCAATTACACAGTCAGTTGCGTTTTATGTTGCTTCTCTTTTCTGGCTTTCTTCCTCCCTCCCTTATGCACCAACATCCACCCACCCAAGCACACTTGGCTACTCACGGCGGATCATATGTCAGGCATTTTCGTTTATCAGCGTGGTAATTACCCAGTAGCTCACCTCACGCCAATTCTGCTGGTACATTTAAGCCCTCGCTTAAACTAGCCCATTTAGCTGTCGCTGCGAAACCCCCTTTGTGCAAAATCTGAGCAAAGTTGCGACAAAAGTGGCCAAAACTTAACTCTCACCAGCCTCCTTCCCTTTAGTCGCTCTCTGTCTGTCCAAAAACCTCTCCGTCATTAGTGGGCTCCAAACCTCACGGAGGATGGTAATGACCTTCAGCCACAGCAGGCCGGCTCTCCGCTTGGTTATATAACAGCTGCGAGTGACACAGTTTGTTAGCAGACCTAATACTGCTTCCTTTTCCCATCTCTTCCGGGCTCTGCCTTCTGATCATCTGATCACACTGTTATCCGTGGTGCCGAATCAAAATCCCAAAGCTCGCTTGTGGTTTACATAAGCAATATTCATTTTTACAAAACTGGCATTTTCATTTTTATAGTGCTACTCCGCGATGCTAACAGTGTGTGCTGGGTGCAGTCGCTGCTAACGTTAATTAGCATCAGCTAAAGCTAGCTGTACCTCCTATTATGTACCTAGTATCTGACCAGAATCTCATCTAGGTGCTTAGCTGGAGAGCAACCAATCTGCATTTCTTTTTGGGTGATTCCAAAAGTTCAAAAGCTCTCTCTCCCCCCCCACACACACACTCTCTGCCCCCCCCCCCCCCTCTCTCACATGTTTGAACAAGCTGATTAGTTCTGGTGCTGCTTTGGTGAGCGCTGCTTTCTGTCATTAAAATGTTCTGGAGAACTTTCAAGTCAGCTACTTTGTTTCTCCCATTTCTGTGCTGTGTGTGTGTGTGTGTGTGTGTGTGTGCGCACATGTGTGTGTGTGTGTTTCCTTATTCTGGCCTCTTTCACAATCTGCACATAAATCAGATTATTTGAGGATCCTTGGTAAGTTTAGAGAGTTGGACCCTGCCTCTATCTATCTATCTATCTATCTATCTATCTATCTATCTATCTATCTATCTATCTATCTATCTATCTATCTATCTATCTATCTATCTATCTATCTATCTATCTATCTATCTATCTATCTATCTATCTATCTATCTATCCATCCATCCATCCATCCATCCATCCATCCATCCATCCATCCATCCATCCATCCATCCAAGCAAGTAAGTACAACTTAAGTTATTGACAATACTAAAATTTACTTTCTCTCCCTCTCCGTCTCTCTCTCTCACACACACACACTCACACACACACACACACAGGATCTGGGCATGCTGCCCACTGCATGCTAAGCTAATGAGATTGGCAAAGTGCCACATTTCCAATATCAGCAGTAACCTTTTTCCATTGACTCTTAAATACACGCGTGTGCACACGCTCGCGCACGCACGCCCACTGGAGGAAATTTGTAAATTCAGTATCAAATCATTTAGGAGACGCCAGCAGAACTGCGGTAATCAGATGAGAAGAACCGAAACAAACACGCAGTTGTGTTCCCACAGGCTGACGGAACGCAGGGAGGAATGCGCCGGCAGTTGGGAGGGGTTTGAAGATGACGGGATCGGGTTTGGGGATCGTGGCAGGCGTGTCTCAACAAGGATTCCAAATAAATGTAATGAGGGGTGCTGTGCGCTGAAATAACCCGCCACGAGCAGCAGCATCATTCACCAGACAGAACCTAAATTCTCCCAAATCCAGCTTGTTTCCATGAGCCGTCACTGGTTTTCCTTCTTCTTGGCTGCATCTTGTCCTGCATCCCAACTTGGACACAATACTTTCGCATGTCACAGACAATGACTCCTCTCTCCCAGAGACGCTGAAAGTGGGTGGAAATCACTTCGAATTTGCTTCAGTGTGCTAGAGAGCGCCGGCATGAAATTTTCATGACGCGGCGGACGCGAAATCTATGAAAATTTGATTATGAATCATACACTTGTTGTGGATCAGATGACTTCTGACTGGGAACAAAAACACAGGTGGGTCTTCAGGAAAGCACTGTCAAGCGCTACGTGCGTTTAGCAACACCGGTTGGTTCGTGCCTTGTTTTCCAAGTGCCTGCCGACAGCTTGCTCGGACCTGGGAGGGCAGCCTTTATTTGGATAAAATGAAATGAGCGAGGCTCGCGGCGCCTTAATGGAGCAGATAGATGTCACGATCAAACAGGCATTTGAGACAGAGCGACCTTGTTGGAGCTGACCTCGTGGCACGTGTGCTCGGGGTCGACTCAGCTCTTCCCGCGTATTAATCGCAGGCATTCATCTGAACTCCTGGCTGGTTGTCAGCGTTCCCAGTTGGACAGGAAATGCAGTTCAATAAGAAAACAACTAAGATCTCGATCAAACGCCCTGAAGGAAGAGCGGAGATTAAATACGGACAAGAATGTCTGTAGGGGACGGACTCCTTATATTGCTGAAGGTCTGCCTCTTTGGCCCACCAAAGCATTCCTCCAGATGGATCATGATTTAAGTCATTCATCATTTACTGAACTATATAAATGTTTCACAGTCATCCGGCAAGAAAGGGAAAAAAATAAAGAGGAATATGGTTCAGTCTTGGCCCAGAGCTGGGTGGTGTCAGGCGGGCCGCTCTCTGGCTGTGCATCGTCTGTCATTGAATACAGCCATCACGTGTCATCCTGAAGACATGTTTACATCAGAGCGGGTGCACGGCAAGCTAATTTCATTCTTAATGAACATGGCCGACATGGTTTTTGGTTCTGTTTTGCGGTCAGAAGTGTCTAAAGGAGAGTGGAGGCGGTGGATGTGAGGAGTCAGGGGTGACACCATCTTCAGCTGTTGAACTATTGAGCCTGTCGCCACGGTTACTGCCGAAGTAAGGGCCTTGGATGAAGAAAAGTAGAGATTTTAAAAGGGTGGATCCGTGCGGAAAGAGGAGGAGAGCTTGATGAGAGGTTGAGCTCTTCATTTAGACAATCATGACAGGGAAACTTCCCAACTTTGGTGTCTCGGATCAGGAGACCCAGTCACTCCGGAACAAACTTTAATCCGTGCTCAGTTTGTTTGCCCCAGTTTAGATTCCCCTGCTGGAACGGGTGGTTCACCCGCTCTGTTGATGCGGTTCCACGTTACCCGCAAGTGTATCGCTGAGAGGTTAGCGTGATGCTAGGTGTCTCGGACGCACACTCCTGATGTATCGGTTAACCTAACATGGATGATTGTGGGATGGGGGAGGTAGACTGGAGGATGTGGAGGATGCACAGGAAAGGTTCTGAGCCCATAATAGAGGCTTATAATCAGAACAATGGAGCCCGTTCAGCTTGAGACTGTTGTGGTAGCTGTCCGTGGTGCTGGACTGCCTGTTGCTTCTGTTGTCTGTGGGAAAACTGACCAAATGGGTTTGTGTTCTTTTGTCATTCATGACTTGAACAGAAACTGTTCCGCAGTTCCTCCTGTGTATGTCTGCAGCCTGAGGAGGTCAGCCCCCCCCCCCCTCCCTTTGTATAAGCTTTTGTGAAGGGTCGGAGGTGCAAATATAATTTCCCTGCAGAGATCAATAATGTCAAAGACTCTGCGTTTGTAATGAGCTTCTGAAAGCAGAACTCCCTGGGGTGACTGTATTTGATGCAGGCCAGCGACCTGCTCATTTCGGTTGCTGCTTTCTACTCACTAAGCATATCAGTTTCATAATTCATCGGTTGGACACGGCTGTCTTTGGGGCTCATTTTCCTGAATTAATCATTCGCCTAGAAAACAATCAATTTTCAGTCTAGACTGCGATCAATCACAACAGCAATGAGTTGCTTTAGCGCGTGCTGAAGGTGTACAGTTATCGACTGCAGTCCATTCTTCAAAAGGAAAAGAGACTTCCCAATTAAATCTACTTCCAGGTTCACAGGATTATAATGAAAGAGATTTATTTATTTTTACCAACCACATAAAGTGAAATAGAGGCATAAAGGAAAATGAGGGTGACATGTTTTTTTAAGCCTACAAAGTTGTTTTTTTTGTCTTAAGTAGTTCTGAAATGTCATAACTGTGCTTCCTTCCAACCTGGCTGTCCTGCCAGAGTTACTTTAGCAGATTTGGAACCTTTCAGTGTTCCTTTTTTAAAGCTTTCAGATCTTGCCAGGTTGGAACGAGAAGAGCAGATATAAAACCTGCAAAGAAAGAAGGCGATTGCGGGGAGCCGCCGCGTGGCCTCATTACGCTTTTCATTTGCCAAGAAAGATTTCTCCAAGATAGCCCCTGAATATAAGAGGAAAAGCAACGCTTCCCTCAGCTATGGCTGTGACGAGAGCCATTTTGGAATAAAACACGTGCCAGCTGAAGCTGAGGATGGTGGGGATAACCTGGGCGCTTCCAAGCAATTCATTTGCACAACAAAGTTCTCTGGAAAGTATGAAAAAGTTCCCTTTAATGGCATAAAAGATTGTAGTTTGCTCCACGGCGTACCTTAACATCTAAACTGTGCAGGGAGCTGCTATCCTAGTCATGCTAGACAGCACAAGCTAACGAACCCTCTGTGGTACAGTGGTGTAATCCGGTGTGTATTACTGGGGGTGTCTGGGACAAACACCACCACGACTTCCCTCCTTCATCTCTTCAGGATGCAGCAGACGTATGACTGACTGCACCGTTGACCAGGAGGACAACAAGGATGCTGTTTGGAGGCTGCGATCAGATGTGATTGTACAAGCACATTGTTTATGGCCAGAACAGGATAGAACATTAAACCTAGCATATTTGTTCCCGCCCACAGGCTGTTCTGTAGCTGCCGTTTACGACGGGAGTTCTGTTTTTGCTGTCGTTCCAGCATGTTCCACCAATGCTCCGTTGCCTTGGGAACCCATGAGTCCGAAGGCCAGGTCAATGCCTTTGGAACTTGGTCAAGTGCTCTGACGCATCCCCAAAGGAAATGAAGGGAGTGTCTAGTTTGCAATAAGCTATGGCAACGCTCGCAGTCACCCAAGTGGAAGGAACTATTGAGTTTCAATAGAACGTTGCTTTTAATTGCTTATTCTTTGGCATTCTTTCATCTGCACATCTATTCTTTCATTCATTCCTGCATTCAGCCAGTCTTTTCTGAAAATACAATTATTGAACTCTGTGTGTGTGTGTGTGTGTGTGTATGTGTGTTTGTTTTGGTGCAATGCAGTCTCCATGTTTATTTAAACAGATCTATTTATTAGAATAGATTTGATTAAGGGAAACAGCTTTTGGTGCACAGTGCAAATATGATGTCATCCCACGTCAAATCCTTGAGCCGCTCCGTTGACATTAAATAATGAAACATCTCTGAGCCCCCAACGACAGCACCAGTGATGATTTTACTGGCATATGGAAAGAAGTCACAGCTGTGAGCCCTGCGGCCAGAAACTGCAACTCATTTGAATTAAATATATCATCAAACCAACATTTGAGTAGGCAACGCTGCCATTTCTGCCCTGGCTGTTTCAAAAATCGAAATATTGTCTGATGCGACATCGGGGTTTATTTATTTGTTCAAATTACCAAAATAAAGCGAGTAAACAGGACAAAATTACAAAGGAACAACAGCAAGAGACGCCCACATCACCCTCCCTGAGGACGCATCACTCCCTTTAGCCGGCGTGCCACAGCCTGGCAGATGTGTTCAATGGCTCTTGTGAGTCACTTTGGTTCTGCGGAAGTGGATAAGTGTATATGGGCCCCACTGAATCCCATCTTAGAGTAAGTCTGAAGGCCCAGGCCCGTGGGTGACATATTTATGGGTGCAGCACTCAGATATGAGTCAACTAGCTTTAGCATTTCCACTTATGCATTAAACATTCCTGTAAAGTCCCATCCTTAGTCTCTTCATAAAGTGGCACAATGTCCAGGATTCCTACTGTTTTCAAGATGAATAATGCTACTTAAGACTAAACTGCTCTCCCGAGGCTCTTTATTGGAGACAGTTGAAGTAGGCGTTTAGCCTCTTAGCGTAAGTCTCTGTCTAAAACAGGGTGAAATGTTTCCTCTTTTATCTTTCCAATGTATGCCTCGAAGTTTGACTGTTCAGCAGTAGTTCCTATAGCTGTGTCAGGCTTTACATTCCCAAGATTGGGGAAGGGGGGATGGTTGGACAACATCATTCAGCAACAGCCTCGGTTTCCTACAGCTGTGGATGTCCTATTCAAATTGAACCGCAACAAAAAAAACCTCCTCTCGACCGACTGTCTTTAAATAAATCTCCTCAAGCCCTTTAGGGTACTTCAAGCAACATTCATAATATTCACTAAAAAACTAGGGCACGGACGAAATAAATGTGTGAGACACAATAAGACCGGCCTGGGGGCTGCTTCACTTGGCTTTCACTGTTAATTTTGCATACTCTTGCCCTTTATGTCACTTGTCATCACAGCGCGAGGTCGCATTACGACAGCAGGACGATATCATGTATTACATGAAGTTTCATTCGGCGGCGGCTAAATCGATTGCCGTGATTTGATTACGGTTTTGTACTTTGTCGGTGCGTAAGTGTGTCTGCGCATCACGGTTGCCAAGTTTGCTGCTCAGGCGCTTCATTGATCCGTTCTGGCAGAGCGAGGAGTTGGATCACCGCTAATCTGGCAACCCTGGAAATGTCAACTGATTATGTGTGTGTTCATGCCATAGATGGAGCCAGCGGACATGCGCACACATGCACACATCCTTGCGCTTCTATCTTTGTGAGGACTTTCATAGACATACTGCATTACCCAGCAAATGTCCTCACTTCTGAAAAATGGCCCCCTTAGCCAGTAAAATTAAAATTCTGCTACTCAACGTGTAGTAAGTATGAGAACACACACACACACACACACACACACAGGAAGATACTGGTTGAATCTGACATGATTAGTTGAGTGGAACTTGGCCTTTCATTGAAAATGAACAACCATCTCGACTTGAGTGGTTTAAAGGGCAAAGTCACGAAGTTGGAATGATTTTGCCGCTTCTATTAGGTTGATTGCTTTCTGCTGAAGGGTGTGAAAATAATGAAGGAGATAAATAAATAAATAAATAAATGTGATATTGCCTCATTTTCATTTGGACTGAACAGGCTCTTTAATCACCATTAGGGGGTGATAGTTGAGTGCCAAATCATTACCGAAAATCTTAAAGCACCACCGCTATGGTTTGCATGGCTCCTGAAACTCTTGGGCCTGTAGGCGCGTGTGTTCGCTGGCAACAAGGGAGGGATTTTAATCCGATCGCATGCGTTTTAGCTCTTAGTCTGCCATCTTTTGGTAATGTAATGGGAGTTTCATTCATATCTATTTGTCAGCTGTCACATCCAAAGACCCTTTTTTCTCTTCCAGCCTCCAGCTCATTGCCGCCTGCCACAATTCTGCCACAAGAGGGCAGCGCAACCAGAAATCCATATTCATCCAGCATTATAGATTATAGACCACTCACATAGCAATCTGCATGGTTTTTGACATGTTCAGGAATGTTCATACACTTTTTTAAGATCTAATCAAATTTGGCACCGTGCATTGCACAAGTTTATACTTACCAGTACTGACTGGTGTATTTTTGGTTCTGCGTAATCCCAACATGCAGCATTTGCCAGCATCAGCAAGTCGTGAACGCGTTGAGTTGCACACGCAGGTGCTTTGAGCTGGCAGGAATTACGATGTGCTTCACACGTGACAAAGACATAATAGCCTGTCAGCAGAACACCCAAGACCGTAAAGATTTAAAAGCTATTAAAAGACAAAGTGCTTGGAAACCACATGTCTCTAATCCAGTATTTCTGAGCTCTTCTTCTGACCTGCACATTCTGTTCTGACATCATCACTCCTGATGGGCTGTAGATCATTTGACTTTCACGTGGAGGATTATCTGTCAAGTCTTGCGGAGCTCCAATTGGAAGAATTGGAGCTATGTCGAGGGGAATGCAAAACATTTCATGATCCTACGTATTAATGCAAATCTAACCTTTACCAGTAAAATGTGCACACCTTTGCAATTTCGTTCAATCACCCAAACTTCACCTATCATCATCACATTTGCAAGCGTTATTACAGCCAAAGATCTAGCCGGATTCCTGATGGGAGGCACAAATATAAGTATTGTAAACTATAAATAGCTGACACCTTTCCAGCATTATACAAGGGGGAAAAACCCTCATATGATATATATTTTTTTCAAGCAAATGCATGGAACACTGAAAATAGTTGACATTTTCAGTAAGATAACTTGCAGTTGCAGCGTTATTAAGAAAAAAACACTCTCAAAGAGCTACAACATTTGAAAGAATCAAACATTTCACAGCTTGGGTTTGATACTAAGTTCAGGTACGGAAGGAGACCCTTTTCCAAGTGAAGGAACAAGCAATGAGGTTCAAATTATTATTGTGTCCAACTTGTATTATATTATAATGAACATGAAGCTGTGAAAGCTGGACTTTGAGTGATGGATGTTAAAATAAAGCACATTAATTTGATGTGTTTTTCATTAAAAATCATGCTTGATGGAAGAAAGGCCTGACTGGTTCAGTGTGTAGAGCAGCAGGGTTGTTTTATAACCAAGGTTATTGAGCCAATAACTGCGACTCCTTCTCATCATCCCACAGCAACATAACGGAGACACTAAAGTATGTTTTATATGAGTGGGGGAATGTCCCCTCTTGCTCTTCCCTCATGTCTGTCCGTGAGCCACCTTACCTGGAAATGTTCAACTCCTAAAACTGTGTTGATGGATAAATCTTCGCGCATTTGAGGCACATTTTCATGACATGTTCCTGCCACAGTGATGAAGGTGTGGTGTCAGAAGGGACAATGACTGGTAACAGTGGCATTAATCACAATACAACATCCAAGTTGCACAAATTCACAACCTTTTTTTAGGAATTGTTATGAAATCAGAGGAGACCCCACACTCCCCCAGGTCCAGTGGTGAGGAAGACAACTCTGTCCTCCCAGGACTCTAATTGTAAATCAGCGCCGTGCGTTTGCCACGCTCATGCCTCTGCCTCCCCGTGTGAAGTGAAATAAGGATCGTGAGTGATTTTCCCCGTCTCTTCCAGCCTGCAGAGGATGCACAACACCAGCTGTTGCTGCTGTGTAAGTGGGGAGGATGGAGAGTGGGGCGTTGGGGGGTTGGGCTGTGTGTTTATGACTCCTGTGGGGATTTCCCTCAAGAAAGGTGACAAAGTTATCCTCCCCGTGTCATCTTCCTTTGCTCTGGCAATCCCTTCCTCTCACACGAGGGGCGGGAGGAATGCCGAAGAAACTGACAATGAAGAATAGCGAAGAAAGGGAAGGTGAAAAACAAGTGGAGGCGCAGTGCAACACCTGAAGAATGGGATGGAGCACATCTCAGGGTGTGTGCACATGCTCATTAGTCCGATTGGAGCTGATGACGCTCAGCAGGCTAAAAACAATGGGAGTCCCCAAAGATGGCACTCGTCTGCCTGTTTGTCTCATTAATCCCAGCCGGGAAGGGTGGAAGAGTGTGTTTTACATCCTAGAGACTGGACATCTTTGTCTCCATGTAAATGTGGGAGATAAGCAGTAAACTCTTCCTATTTCCTCTTCACTTGCCTGTTGTAAATGCCGACTTACAATTCAACCCATCAGCCATTCACAGTCACACTGCAATGCAAACAACTCACCTAAATTGCCCATGCTTAGCATTCCTTCTGTGCTCCCAGTGACCTACTTTCTTGGAAAGCAGAATTTATTTTAGATTTATTAGTGAAAGTGAGTGCTCATCAGTCCTCTCACCTCCCCTTCTCACTCTTCCTTGTTGCTGCTTCCTTCCCGCGTGCCGCAACGTTCAAAACAGCTTCAAATCATAACAAGAGCGTCCATTTCTTCTGTTTCAGTTTACATCTACCGCGCGTTCTACTACATCCTGGAGGGGTTTTTAAATAGTAGAACGGTGTCTCTGTGGTCTAGCCCTGGTTGACAGGTTAGTTCGTTTTTTAAAAGAGGACTGAATAAAGTTAAACTAAGGTTTATTCTTGATTAATAGCATAATCACTATAATTGCCTGTTATTATCAATTACGAATATGTTTTATATTAAATTAAGCTCAGTATTTACATGTCGTTTTACATAATATTAAGGAATAAAGTATAAAAAAAACAACTTTCATATATCTTTTGTCATTTTACTTATAATTGCTGTTTAACAATTCATCAAAAGGACCAACATGCAATAAACCCGGAAATTAACAGCTTATCTGTAAAACTGTTAACATGAAGGAAAAATAAACATTTGTTATCCAACCTCTGTCTTAACGACCAAGCTCAGCACCATCTTGGATGAGATGGACTTGAATGGGGGGGGGTCTGGATATGACACTGTGAGCTCTTGAATCCTCCTGGCTCACCAGTCTCTTAAACTGCTGGACTCCAGTTCAGACGCTAGTGGAACAAGGCTTGATGGATACTTCCTGGAATGCTTTGATACTTACTTTAAACTCAGTTCATTCTTGACCAATGAGTTCAACGTCCCCTGCCTGGATCAAAGCCACAAAGAGTGATCACAATAAAAGACTGAAGACAAATGTTGTGTCACCATGGTGATGATGATGCGATGATAATTACTGAAGGCAGGGTTTAGCTTTAATTAAGGTGATTTATTTACATGGACAACCTACAAAATAAAATGTTGGGAATATAATAATGAGAAGGAATAGAAGGAATAACTAAACTACAAACCTTTAGCTCAGACTTTCACTGGATCACTGTGAAACTCTCTATGACCATTAGCACTGCAACTAAAGTGCACCCAATTATCCAAGGCAATATGACCTAGTTAACAACTGTTGCATACTAATAACTGACTCCTCATTAGTATAAAAAGAGAGGCAACGCTTACAGTGTGATTCTTGGAGGAAACATGATGTAATATTACACTTGGTGCACAGCAGTGTGCTACAACTTGAGGACAGGTCAAAAAAGGAATGTTATTTTGGACTTTGAAACATTAATTGTATTTCAAATAGGTGAATTTCTTGAAAGTGACAATGAATCTTTGACAAAAAGGATTGTGGAGGACTCACCGCAAATTTATTAACAATATGAAATGCTACTGGTTAGATTCCCCTCTGGGTGTCTGCACGCTACAGCAATCTGGTTTAGAAGATATCCCAGTGTGTGTGTGCGTGCGTGTGTGTGTGTGCCTGTGTGTATATGTTTAATTTTCTTCCCTCCCTTTTTTAAAAGCTGGCCTTAAGAATAATGTAAGCCTTTGCAAATCTCAAAAGTGCGTCCTGGCATGGAGCCACATCGTTCTCCAAGTCGTTCTTGAGCAATCCCAACATGGTACACAGAGCGTATGCTAACAGTAACGTATGGAGGTAGGTAGGAAAATAACAAGTGTTAACAAAAGAGTGGAACGAAACAGCATTATTCAACTTGAAATAAATGTTTAATGAGTCCTAATCAATTGTTTGAGTCAAACAATTGATGTTTAATGCGTTCAGTGTGTTAAGAGTTGATTATAAAGGGCTTACTGAAGGTCATGGTATAACTGTTTCATGTCTACTCCAGATAGTTGCACGTTAACTGGGATATATTCTTTGTTCTTCGCGCTCCCATGTGGATCCCTCCTTATTTTCTTTGTAGCGTCACACTTGCGTGTAAGTCTTTTATGTTCATCAGTAGGAGTCACATTGTTATTTCTCTCTGAATGTGTGTTTTTTTTTATTATTATATTTTAGTCGTTTTTTTACAGGCGTCCCTGAAACCGATCTGCTCTGGAGGCATTCATCGCATTTCAGAGACAAGTCCAGATAATTAAAATGTCTCTTTCAATATCTCCCATTTCAAGTTGCTGGAAAATGAGTCATAAAAAGGGGCAATAAAGCCCCCTATTATGTTTGAGCAAAGTAGGTGAGTAATAATTAGCATTGCAGGCCAACATCGCCTCGCTAGGCTGTTCTTGAGCAATAACAATTAAAACTATCAGTGATTACAGGCGGGTTATTATTATTTAGATGAATGCAGTAGCAGCCTCGGTTTTGATCGCTTTAACAGCGGTGTTAGCAGGACGCACAGGAATTTCGAAGTACAAAGTGGAGCCCCCCCCCATCCCAATTCGGGTGGCGTGTTCATGTGTTTTTAAGCTGCTTCCTAATTCAACGGCAGCCCTGCACTAATGAGCACATGGAGAATATCACTTGCTTGATAATACCCACCATGCTGGTTAAAGAAGCCCTTTTACCCAGTCTCCCCCTCCGCAGCCTGTATCCGGCTTGTTTACAATGCCTCAATCATCCACATTTATCTTAATATCTTTCCTTCTCAACCTTTATCTCTCCCCTGTGCCCGTTCTCTTCTTCTCTTGCAGTATCTCTATCTTGTCGTCCCGTTCTTCCTCTGACTGACAGTGTTATAAATTGATTTTCAGCCCGGTGTGTTCCCTCTGCCTCTCTCCAGGCATTTCCCTTATTTAGCCCCCACCAATCCAGGGTATAGTCTAGACCACAGGCCAACTCTGTCAGTAGCAGTGCAGAGCGGTCTAATTCTTGGCTGACAGTGGAACGTCTCAAACGTGTGCGCTGTCCTTTGTTGCACATCTGCCTTTGCACGCGTCCTCGTCCCCCCGCCCGCCCCACCAACGCCCCACACTTTTTAAAATTGTTTTCCTGAGCATCTTAGGCCATTTTCTACCAAAACAAGCTGAAGAAAATGGACAGATGCAATCATTTTCACGAGGCGGAGCGCTCTCCTTGAAATTAACTAACAACACATTCCAACACGCGCACATCTCATTTTTACCCCTTCAGCTTGAGTGCTGCTGTGATCTGAATATTGATTGGACGGTTTGTGTGCCTACAACGATGGGATTGGTCAGTTTGTTCCGCCGTTCTTTAATCATAAATGAGAGTCGGGGAGATTAAATAGAATAGCCCTTTAAGCGAATCTGGTATCACTGACATCCCAAGAGAGAGGAAGAGATGCAGGAAGAAGACGGGGGAGATGAAAGAGGGATGGTAAAAAGAAAGAGGGAGGGGAAGATGGAAAAGAATCAAAGGAGTGTTCCGGTATGTCTGCACTGTAAATGTGCTACTTTACATTACAGCGTGTGCGTACAAGACTTATGAGTACGACCAACCAAAGGAGAAGCTGCGGATGCCAAGCGACCTTGAGAGGGTACTGGGGGACCCATTCCACTGAAGAATGGGGTAATATCATGGTTTCCTCATTTGAGAGTCAGCACCACGTGGAAAGAGTTATATTGATCTCAGGGTTCACAGGGTTCACGACAGCACCAGTAATTGATTTCACCCTGTGTTTTTTACAGCGCATGGAGTCAAATCATCTTAATGTTCGGCGATTTTTATTCATTTGCACGTTCATTTTGGTGTGGTCGGAATGATTTCGCCCACTTCCCCATAATGTATCGCCATAATGGAGGAGTGGGCGGGGCCCCGGAGTCTGTCTACATCAGGGCAAACGCCGCCGCCGCCGCAGCGAGTCACATGGGCGTGGTTTGCAGGAAAAACAGCCCCTTGTGAAATTCCGCACACTTCACGGCACAATTCCTGAAAAGTTCTGATGGCAACAGATGTTTCTCCTTCCACGCTCATGGCATGCACGCTGCCACACCATATAAGCCGCTTCCTTGCACACTTTAGGCCATCTTTATTGCAGCTCTGCCCTGTCTTATTGTTTCTGCCCTCTGAGGCTGCGGCCAACAAAGTGGTACTGAAGGTGACGCGTGCTTTGCATGTTTCCACCCAAAGAAATTGAAAAAGGCTCATTGCGGCCTAATGCAGGTCATATAATAGCTTGAAAAGGTCGGCAGCTTACATCAGAGGGCCAGGGGAGACAAGAGAGAGGCTGATATTCACAGTTGCACCTGAGAGCCCTCCCCATGCACCTTCAGGTTGCGCAAGAAAGCCTCCACTTAATACCAAATGGTCCCGAAACACTGTGTACGCCAAACCGGCGATGACGCGACGCTATGCTGTATACAAGACGTTCAAGATGAGATATTTCTTTGATGAGAGCGATCAGGCACGCATCGCTGAGCAGGGGTTCATTAAATCCACTCAATTCAAGAAGCAGATTTTCGTCTTTGTCTTTAAGCTGCTTTTATCCAGGCGAGGTTTTGCTGAGCATGCACGCTCTTTTCCAGTTAAACCCTTCTCCTCATTAGGACCAGCCCACACTGTCACACCTGGGAGCGACCGTGTCCAACGATAAATCTTTTACCATTAGCGTCGCTCCAAATGATTTCCTTTTCAGCGACACAGCTTAGTGTCGTGGCTCGCTCGACCCCGCAAAAAGTCCGACCGCCATATTGTTGGACAGTGATTAATGCTGAGGACTCGTGGAATTTAATTCAAAGAAATAAGTGATTCCTTTTCTGAAGAAGAATTACAGTTTCCCAGGGTTTCATCAATAAAAGGAGTGAGACTTTAATGGCTTTAATTTAAGGGAAAAATGTAGATTTCCTAACTTAAAATAAACCAAACCAAAACAAAGCAATCTCCCCTCTGGTCTCTTCATGTTTGAACTGGGATGCATAGACACAAATGAGTCACTGTGTTGCACCTGTGTGAACCTTTCGGTGTCCTGGTATGCCTGTCTAGCTCCCGTGACCCTGTGTGTGTGCATGTGTGCGTGCGTGTGTGTGTGGGTGTGTGTGTGTGTGGACTGGCTGTCAGTTTCGGTCTGGTAGTCAGCATAATTAGAAGTCTCTCTTTAAGCCCTGTCTCCTTGCTGCTGTTTCTCTCGCCACCGCCACTCCTCTTCACCTCTCCCTTCCCCTCACGCCATCCTCACACATTCTACACCTCCCTCTCTCTCACTTCCTCCCCCCACATCTCTCTGGCCCTGAGTGATGAGCTTTAAATCATCCTTTCATTGTTCGTGCAAGATGAACAAGGAGAAATCTGTCCTTTTCTCTCTGTTTATTCTGCACTCTGTCTCCGTCCTCCTGTCCCTGCTTCACTCTTTCCTCTCCTCTCTGTGCATCCCAGCTTATCAGTTTAATGAAGTTGCTTCATTTTGATTAAGACACCCTCGATTCTTTGTCTGCAGTCTTTGCGGGTGTCTTGGCAATATGCAAGATGAATTTAGGATAGCCGTTATGACTTTACAGTATAAGCCACCATTGTATTAGTGTCGCAGTTGCTTTGACTGGTGCACAATATGGTCAAATATTAGTTTTGGAAGGAGATCAAAACCAATCCTGGGCTCCAGATGGTTCAAAAACAGCTTTTAATGGACTAAATCCGACACACATTTAGCCTCAACCAAGGGACTGGAGACCCAATGGTGCTACTCAAATAATCCATGCAAACAGGGACGTGCTGTTCTGGTGGCATGTGCAGCACCAGTAGTAACCAGTAGGACGGCAGCATCCAGTTTGTTGATTGGGCAAACAGCCGTGTTTCAATCACGTGACACGGACTGTTAAATGCAGAAGAAGTGCTGCCCTTTGTCCCCAGGCGAGGACTGCGGGTCCTTGTGCTGCTGCCTCACATAGCCCATAAGTACATGTACGTACTTGGCTTTAGAGCTGGTCTGTTTGTCCCCGTTATTTACATTTCCCAACTTATTAGATAATCCTCCAACCCTCCCAATGATTGACTGTGGACAGTCTGCAAAATTCCCATAAAGTGCAATACAGTATTTCACTTGGGTCCGTACATCCATCCCAATATATCCAGGTACAAAAGTAAAACACTCTTTAAACTGAGTTAACACCTTTCTCCTGATACATTTCCAACTGGACGACATCCCTGGCTCCTGTTGTAACATCACACTATAAATAAGACCATTTGCTTGGTTAATACATTTATTTGCTTGGCAGAAAACATCATTATTCTCCACTACGGCCCCATTGGGAGCGTAACAAAGACTCCTACTATCATAAATTCACTCTTTAGTGCAGCAACTAACTCGACTGGATGGCTAGCAAATACATGTCTGTGTTAATGTGTTAATGTTACTTACAGGTGATTCGGGTTGGGCACTTGAAGGCATCCCATTTCTGCAGCAAAGATTCCATCCAAGCTGTTCTCCACGAGCTTTTGTTTTCCCCCTTTTTAAATGGCATTTTACTTTGTTCTCTAGCTAAATGTTATCTCACACGTACACGCAGTGTTCCACCAAAAAGACTTTAATTTAAAAGGAAAAATACAAGAGGAGGAAAACTGATGAGATCTGGAAGCCTTTAGTATCTGCCTGTTTACCTCGGCTGAGCCGCTGCTCCGTGAAGCATAAATCCTGTTTAACTTTAATCATAAAAATCTAATTCCTGTTGGAGAACAGACACGACCCCCCCTGCTGTAAGGAAATGTAAGAAAAGCAAATGGTGATGATCTCTCTGCGCAGGGGTCGTAGCAGCAGGTCACTATGACCATGTGGGGTTGGAAGTGTGTGTGAGTGTGTGTCCTCCACACTGGCAGCGCTTGTGAAAGCATAAAGATGTCGTCTTTAATTGCGCCACTTGATGGTGTCGGTTATTAGATGTCTCTGTCATTGCCTTGGAATGGCTCCGCAAATAAGGATTAGACACGCGCACGTTTTTTTGTTTTTTCCCTTTTTTTCTGCTTTGGGTTCTGTCCTGGATAATTGGCTGGAAAGGCATCCAGCGGGATCGTTCTGTCGTCCCCGTGGCCTCGGCTGCCATGCTAAATAACAAGGCTCATAAACATGAGAGACAGGAGGATGATCACCCTGATCCAGCTCGGGTGTAGGTGTGTGACGCCTTTGCCGAACGGTACCGAACAGAAGCAGAGCCCTAGCATGGTGCCAAAATGAAATTAGCACAGCTAAACCGCTAAATTGATGGGTTTCCTTGATGTATTAATGGCACGGCACTATCGGAACACGTCCACCAAGTAGCACAACAGCAATCTTCCTTTATGCGTTAATGTCCTCGGCAACGGTGATGTTAGATTCCTCCTCACCTTCAAGGTTTTCAGTAAGCTTTCCCAGCAATCCATCTCCTCCGTGGAAGTGGAGAGTCTCTCTTCGGGGATCAATACCGCAGCTTCAGCGACAACAAAAAAAAAGTTCCTGACTGAGTCTGGACGCTCCAAGGATTTTATCCAGCACCTGCGGTGCCTTGATATAAAAGGTTCATTAAAATCAAAAAGGGGGTGATAATGGCGTTGATGTGAACTAGAGTCTGAAGAGATCATTACCATTTCCATTTTACAATTTAGGCATTTAGCAGCCTCAATAATCCAGCGAGATTTAGTGTAAGTGCACCAAGAGAATGAGCTTTGCTTCTAATTTATCAGAACACACAGCATTTGCGAGAAAGTCCAGAGGATTAAATCTAATTCTACACTCCCCTTCCTGGCAATCCTTTTCAAACTATGATCAGATAGAGCCCTAACATAAGCACAGACGGGCCCACTCGCAGCGTCTCTCGGTACCTTTGAGAAGACATGTTATTCCAAGGAGGAACCTGACCTGAACACGGGGACTCAGATATGTAAACAGCATTTTTAGAATAAAATCCCCCTTTTAGAGGTTCTCTTGTGTCACTGTGACAATCACCCCGGAAACACCGTCCTGACATTTGCCAGCGCCAGGCTGCAGCCACACAGGGTAGTCACTTCAGCGTTAATTTAGCCTGCTTTATTAAAATTCTGCCTCTCCACATCTCCCGCTCCTTTCGTTGCGCCCTCTTTCCCATCACAATCCCAGAGCTATAATGAGGAGTCCACAGTAGCTCATTAGGAACCCGCCACATTTTCCCTTCTTCCTATCTAAAGAAATCATTAAGTGCTCTTTATGTTGCTCCGCATGTGCGAGACCTGTCACATTTACTGCCATTTTCTCCTGTAATAGTCACAGCGTGTGCAGGGTGGGAAAAAGGTCCTTCATCATAATTGCTAATTGCTGAGAGTGACCATCCATCCATCTGTCCATATAGCGCTCATCCCAGCAGTCACCAGACAAGAGGCGCCACACACTCACGTTTTAATCTCTAATCAACTCAATGTGCGCATTTGTTAACTCTGGAAGGCAACCAGAAGAGAAACTAACACAGACATGAGGGGGGACAGGCAAAGTCCACAAAGACCGGAGCTAGAAGCGAGCCTTTAGCTATGGCACAACTGCGCTAGCACCTGCACCACTGTAAATAAACCCGTTTAAGGCTATCGGGACGTGGCATGAATCCAGGAGCCGGCCAAGTAGGGAGGGGCTCCACAAACAACTGTTTCCCCCACAGGGTGTGTGTTTCTTTGTTGTAGGAAATCTGAAGTGGCATAAGTCGACCCAATGGAACCGTCGTGTTATGTGACTAGCAATGGAGTTTTCCGGAGCTTTTTAAAAATGGCTTTTTTTTTGTGGGGTCTCAGTGCAGATTTAAGTCTCTGGTAGTCAGTTTTATTCAATATCTCTCAATTGCCGCTCAGTTTCCTTCATTTTGTTTGAGTAGCATCCACTTTTTTCTTGTTTTTTTACTCTAATGTACATCTTAAAGTCAGACTTTTATGTGCACATCAGAGTAACTGCGGTTTTCCTCATTTGCAAAGCCACTGTGCATCTTCACATATCAGCCACTGATGAGCAAAAACAAAGAAGTAGCTAGCCATTGATCTTGTTCAGGCCCACTCTGTGGATCCAACAAGATGTTCCGGTCATTTATCGATCCGGCCCATTAAGTCAGGAAGACTGATGGATCTGGTCTTACTGAGTTTCTCTTATATTAAGGGACATGGGTTCAAACACCCCCACGCCGAATATGAATGTTGCTCTAAAGCAGAAACTGACCTTTGCCCCTGTTCTCCATAAAGAAGAGAGGACCTTCAGGACCTGCAGTCTATACACACACTCATATTATGTCAGCTAAAAGCGATTATTCGATGCAAAGCTGACCTATGGTTGCCTCGTGCTGGGCTTCTTGCTTACAGATGCTTGTGTGTCGTAGTGTGCAGGAGTGTGAAGACCCCCCGAGTCTGAAACCGAAGCTCTGCCAGACAGCTTTGATTGACATCACTGAAACAAAATGACGCGGATCGCGGGGCTACGTGTGCATGCGGGTCGATGCGCGAGCATTCTTTCCGTTTGATCCAGGTCGGCCAAACTGACCAGACTCATGCTAACGACGTCTCCCCTTTCTCTCCTTTAGGTTTTATCTACACATGCGGTGGTGCTCTGAAAGGCAGGAACGGTAGTATAGAATCCCCAGGGTTTCCCTACGGCTACCCCAACGGGGCAAACTGCACCTGGGTCATCGTCGGGGAGGAAGGAAGCAGAATCCAGCTCATCTTCTTATCGTTCGCCATCGAGGAAGAATACGACTTTCTGTCCTTGTACGACGGGCACCCACATCCTGCCAACTTCAGGACCAGGTAGGAAAAGTCGAAGGAAAACCTTCATTCCATTTGCTTCAATTTGCTCACTGTGTAATTAGGTTTTCTATTTAATCTGCCATCGTTTTACAGCATCATCGTGCTGTAATCACCATCAAAAGAGGAACAAAAACACAGCATACCTGTTGGAGTGTTTCATAGTTTAATGCAATAATTACAATGAGCAGGCGGCGCAGCTGCGTTACAGCTGAAGCTGAACGAGCACACAATCCTATACTTTTGATACGCATTCGCTGTGTGAGAGGGGGGTAAGGGCTGGAATAAAATGGCATCACACCAGAACAAAAGAGACAGTGTTGCGTTAAAGTGCTCACCATAAAGAGCTACGCGAGGAACTCCGATTCCTGAAAGCTCAAAATTAAACCAAAGCCAGGGGAAGAAAAACTCATTTCGCTGAAGCTATTAAACTCTTCCCGGCTCCTATCAGAGAAGCCATAACGGATGATACCTTGTCTTTAAATCCAATAATATTACACACGTTCTTGCGTCCTTTAATGAACATTAAATAATTGAGAAGGTTTTTCTCTGCTGGTCCACCTCAGTCCATGTCCCAACAGTGGTGCAGAGCCTCGGGTCAGGCGCCCTGCAGCCAACAACAACCTTGTGTAAAGTATATTTGAACAGAATGCATATGCAGCCAAGGCGTTAAAGGTCGCTGTTACGCCATTTTTAGCCACAGCTTATGGACGTGAGGGGGAATTATGAGCGCTGTTACCAAATCGCTGCTTTGCATTGTTAGCATGGCGGTGCAGCTTCCAGTGTCGCTGAGGTTCCAGCCTGAAGTTAGAAATGAGTTTCTTTGATTAGATCAGTCGGAGTGTGAGGAAACTGCTGCTGATGGTGCTGTAGGCAAGCGAATCTGCTCTGGCTCCGTTCAGGCAGACAGATGTGAATCATGAGATAAAATGAGCCCTTTTATTCTTTTGGTTCAAGGAGGATCATTTTATACTAGCCAACTGTAATAATCTAACTTTCTCTGGCTGGAGAGAGGCTTTCAGTGCTCTGATTGCCACACAATTAAACAAGAAATATAATGAAATAGGACAGAGGAGTGTGACCGTGTGATTTTCCTACTTTAATGTCATACCAAATTCTGCAGGGGGATGGAGAGAGAGATCAAGCAGATAGAAGGGGAGACAAAGTCAAAGATGCCCTCTGTGCTCTTATTGGTTGATCTGGATTTCCTGCTTATCCAAGATAACAGGGAAGGATGCCCTATCTGAGCCCACAGATATGCACACAAGTATCCGCTGTGCACTCACGAGTGTGCGTCAGATTTATCGTCCCCGCAGTCACAATCGCTCCGCTAGTTAAGCTAAATTACCTCGGAACTCTGCTGCTCAATCGCTGCGCTTCCCCTCGCCGTGCACTCACACGAGCACGCCCAGGCCTTGGACGCGGGGCAAAATGGTGATTAAAAGGTCCAATCCATTAACAAGAAAATGGTAATTATGGGGAGAGTGATTAGCAGGGACGATGCGGCTACATGGACGCGTGCTCACCGTGCGCAAGCGGCAGCTCTCTTCTTCCTTTTTACGCCTCTGCTGGAAATGGGCCGAGAGTCATTATGGCCTCAAGGTTGTCCAGTCTTTTCATTTGTTTATAGCATCCTTGTGAAAGCCATCAACCCCAAGGATGAACTGGAGAGATGGTCTCCAGAGGTCAAAGATGCCGCCAAATAATGAACAAGGTCGCAGGTCAAAACCCAAAAACTGACCAGGTCAGTGTTAGTTGAAGACCATCTTATAGTCAGCACTTTATGTCCACGCAGCCACGTTTGACAAATTTTATTGGACTTCAAGGACATTAGGGTTTGTTGGGAGGCACATTTAGAAGGGGAACACAGGCAGATGTGCAGCATTCATCGCTGCTGTTGGGGTCAACTAATGCAAACAGATGACTGAGAGCGTCTCAGAGTTGGCGTCGAGGGAAACGCCGAAGTTCCAGCTGGGACCAGGAGAGGAACCAGCTGGCGCCTGTGCGCAGATGAGTCAAATGATTACCAGGCATCCATCTGAAACCTGTCGCACGCTGCCCATATTTCGCCGTAACTCAACAGTTACGTTCCCCGCCTTATCTGTTGCAGAAATTATTGGCAGTTTCTTGTCTCGCCCCTGCAACTTTTTGAGTGACGGCGACGTCAACAAACACAGGAATAAATGGAGCGAAAAGCCGTAAATAGCAGGTTTTACACCACACCTTATTGTTGTGTTCTCCTGTTGGCCAGCGGGGGAGGACGGTGGGGAGGGATGTGCTTTCTCTGTATGTATAATTACGTCTTTAAGCCAGCAAATATGTTGAAGAGAACAACTGTTCCTAATTTACTGAAAGGAGCCACCCAATGTTGCGCCTCACCTGGAAGAACACCAACGTTTGGTTGAGGAATTATCAATCACATCCTCGCTGCTGGATCTCAAGATGATCAAATTGCTTTAATTAGAATCCAAATAAGAAGCTTCCACGTAGGTCTGTTTGGAGTTTTGATGATTACGGGAGCCTGTAAATGTCTCTCTGTTGACTGCTTTATATTTGGACAGTTTGGTTGGAGTCATTAAAACTGGATGGACGATGGATGAGTAGATGGATGGATTCAAATGTTCAACCAAGGGCGAAACAGTGTGACTGCGTCCGCAGCAGACCTCCAGGATTAACACAGGAAATGAGCAGATTGTGAGGAGATGTGGGTCTAGTTTAATTAGTGCTTGTTGCCGACGTCCAAAAAGCTCAGACAAAAACTGAAATGATGAAAATGTAAATGCGAGATGGAAGTGAGAGGAATGCGCCTCTCCTTCGGATGATATTTAAACGCTCGTAATTCCCGATTATGTAACGAGCCCTTTTTTATTAACGAACGTACCCCCTCTGATAATGAAACCTCTGCTGAAGTAAA
This sequence comes from Takifugu rubripes, assembly GCF_901000725.2. Classification (NCBI taxonomy): domain Eukaryota; kingdom Metazoa; phylum Chordata; class Actinopteri; order Tetraodontiformes; family Tetraodontidae; genus Takifugu; species Takifugu rubripes. Next base: position 3,188,157 of record NC_042296.1, on the reverse strand, counting down.
GCAGTGGGACCAGTTTGGGACACATCACAGCCTTTTCACACTTGACTTCAGCCTCTTTCTCACTTGTGTTACTTTTGTCCTTTGGACGTGAGATTAAGTCTGCAAAGTCAAGCTCGCCGCAACTGTTGCTGACGTTGTACCCGGACGCTTTATGAATATTTAACCAAAGCAATCTGTCAATGTGTCTCTTCAATCTACTCCGTCGCCTGCTTACCCGGTTGCACAACAGTTTTTCTAAAGTTTTGCTGAAACTTTGAGACCTACCCTCAGTGTCTTCCTGCCAGCTGGTACTGTTAATTAACATATAGAGCTGTGCGTGGTCAACGCTAGGGTGCGTTTGCCTGCCTCCTCCATCCCAACACACTCCTGGATCACCCAGAAGAAAATGTTCTCCAAATTTGATTTAGGGGCAATCTTTGGAATGCTATTATTAAGAATTTCTATTTCAAGAAACTCTTGGCCCACAGTCGTTCCATTTCATTTTCAGAGCTACTGGCCTGTAATATTTGGCCCTGATTCACTGCTATTTCTTAATTACTTTTTTATGTTTTGATTGCTTTTATTCTTGAATTTTATAGCGAGTACATTTTTTTTTAATGTGGACGAGATAAAGAATAAATGAAAGTGCTTCACATTTCATTTACAACTACATTTACACACCTTAGCATGATTGAGACCATTAACGTTTGCATTTATTCACCTAAAACACAAGGAGCAGGTAACAAAACCGAACCACGTAGCGCTGGAATGAAACCTGTCACCTCATGTTACTATCCTGTGGCTACTTAACTCACATGTCTACTTGTTTGGTCTGTGGAAAATAGCTGAAAATAGCTAAATTTTTTAGCCAAGTCTGATATATTCCATCAATAAGTTGATTTCCTTCCCATACTAGGACAGTGGTCCAAATACACACCCTTGTCACACGTAATATCTATTATTGACAATATATTCCATACTATTAACTAACCTGCTGACTGCCTAAATTATGCAATAAAACATCCATATCCCTATCTCGTGTAAGAAACACAGTGCCAGACCTGAAGGTTATTTTTCTGAGGTATCACATGGGCAGTTCTGAGACGTGCTAGCCGTGAGTCCGGAGGGGCCGACAGAGTAGCTGACGCAGAGGCACTTACCTTTAGGCAGTGGCGGTGAGCGACGAAGAGCCTGTGGTTAAAGAAGGGAAAAGCACAGCTGCCGGAGAGCTGAGAAGTTGTTGAGTCAGGGCGCCGACAACCTCTTTACGAGTGACTTTACACGTTAGTGTAATGTCCCGGCTCGTCACAGGGCTGCAGAAACTGTAGCTGAAGAGAAACCTGATGCAAAACCTCCAAAACTTTGGGTGCATTATCACCCACCGGGTGGGGTTTAGCAAGGCTGCCACACTCTGGACGCTTTTAGCAACTGGTCTGAGTCGGCGTGCCTCGTGATATAAATCCAATATCTCTCAAAAGGATTTAGCTGTCAGTGCAAGAGCAGAAATATAAGAAAGTAAATGGAATAAGTAAAGACAGATGCTGAGAAGATAAATATAACAACCCAAGAGGAGCCTCCTGTATGTATGGGTAGAAAATGCCTATATAGTTGCTATGCTTGAGACATGGTTGCACATATGTGCTTGAGTGTATCTTTTAGAAGGTAAATAAGCTTTAAAGGCAGGTGTTAGATAAGGTGAAGTGTATCTTGTCACCCCGACCATGTAGTGAAATATGTCGGCCTAATCTTTATAGAGATTGATTTGAGCTGGTGGCAATTAACCTATTTCTAGTGGCTAATCTTTAATCAAAGTAATGAATGGGCCTTTGTAATAAAAAGCAACCTTCATGGCACAGAAGGCAGGGCTGTTATAGCCTGTGCTTTATATTGGTGAGTTTATTCCATCTGTCCTGTTCTTGCTCTGACCCAGATAGCATCAGCAGTCCTCCACAGCACCGATTTTACACCTGGCCAAGCAGCCCCCACCGAAGAAAGGGAAGGACTGCACCAACTGCACGGAAGGTCCATGCAGTAGACACACCCTCAAACAGGGTGTCGTAAACAACGTAGTGGAGAACTGGGTGGGCACAACGGCCATCATAGCACAGTGTGATTGGTGCGAATGGAAGCTTTTGATGTTGGGATGATGCTCCAAAATGGAAGTGAGGGTACCGAGAGGTGTGTATGCAAATGTGTGTGTGTGAGTGAGAGCGAGAGAAAGAGAGTAGCAGTGTGTGTGAGTATATATTGAGGTGTGTTTATCCCTGAGGTAGTGCTATTTCATCTTTTCCTGCATCGCTTCTGCCCTATAGGGGGTAAGGGTGTGTGTGTGTGTGTGTGTGTGTGTGTGTGTGTGTGTGTGTGTGTGTGTTTTGAAAAAAAAAGGCATGGCTCAGGTTGACAAGACAGGAAGGAAGAGAAAAGGAACACTTTCCTGTTAGTTTATTTTTTCCGAGGCTGGGGTGAAATGTGGATTTACTGCTTTCCAGTTTCTAATTGCTTCGTCCATAAATACCACAATGATAGTGTAACTTGTGTCACGTACGCACGGCGAAGTGAGGAAATCGGTGTGAAGAAGGCAGCGTACCAACATGCATAAGCAATAACTTGCAGAAATTGGCAACTTTGTGGCTCTGCGAGCTGCTGGGTCATAAACAACATTTTGGCACAGTCGGTTTCCACCGGGGGTCTTATTTCTCATAAAAGATTGCTGCTAGACAACTCTGAGGAGTGAAAAGTGAGGACTCGGGTTGGAGCTGTGCATAATTGCCCAGTGATACACAGCTTGTGGGTAAACGGTGTGGGAGTGAGTGTACGGAGGGAAACTGTCAGCGGAAGCTAAAATGCCTTTTTTATGAGTCCTTTGAAAGGAAAAAGCAAGGATGCCTTTATTCAAATGTGACCTCCTGATGGACCAAGTTTGTCAAACCGTATTTTCTTTCGCCGCCATCCTTTCCCCTCCCTTTTCAGCCCCGGAGGCAGGCAACTGTGTCGTCTCTTTTGGTGCGCGCGCGAACGACTGTAATTCATGCCCTCATCTCTTCTCTGTCTCAATACTTCGGTGTTGCTCTTTCCACAGTATTAATTCAGCCCCTCACATCTGTTTCCGCTCTCAGTTCTTCCAATAAATGTCATTAATTCGGGACCGATAACCAGCTCCGTTCTGTTCGGCTAAGCCCGGCACCCGGCGTAATTATAACCATTACACTGACGTTAGCGGTGGAGAACAATGTTCGGTCCAATCCTGATAGTCTACCTCTCTGCTCCGCCAGAGCTGCTGCTGCTGCTGCTCTCTGGGTCCTATTGTGGCTTCTGAGCAGATTATGGCTGCATGTGTTTGATACTCCTGGGGTTGGTGTTAATTGAATTTCACTCCTCATTTTGCCTTAAGTGATCATTCTCATGTGAGAATTACTGCTGCACATAATATTCGTGCACCTGCTGTATCTGATGGCTGCGCACTAAACACGAACATGCTTGCATCTTTTAGAAAATTGGTTTTTGTTTTGTTTTTTGAGACCGGTCAGCTTTTGACAAAAGTAATAAAAGGCGCTGGTGCTTCTAAACCCGTTCTTGTGGCTGAGGAAAGGTCCTCAAGGTCAGAAATGCACTTTTGCATGATCAAACCCTGTCAAGGCCCCATTACGCACGACCACCATGATCTCTTTTTGTGCTGACGTTTCAGATATTGATCATTTTTAGGAGAACCTTTGACACACACGGTTCTTTGGTCTTTCTGTATGCGGGGGAATATAAATGCACTCGGCTCCTGCAGTCATACCCTCAGGTTCAGAGCAATGGTGTGTGCTCAGTCAATGCTTTTACACAATTAACAGGTTTTATATCTTTGTATCTCTTTTCTAATAATTTAGAACACTTATTTTGAGTGTGTAAAACATAAAATGATTTTACCGCCTCGAGGGCAAAATGAGAACAGTTCATTTTAGGTTTTTGTTCCCAATTTTTATCTTTTGTGCACAAATTGGGAGGAATTTTAATGTATTTTGTCTTTGAAATGTTCACATCTGTACATCAGGTCAGTCTCTACTGGGTGGATCCTCATGCAGTAGGGAATTAAACAAATGTATAGTCTGCAGTCAAATTTCTGAGGACGTGCATGTGAGAACGTGCACGTGGGGTCAGCATGGAGCTCCTGACCCCTTCATCAGCCTGCTTGGTCTCTGCTGCTCTTCTTCCTGCACCTGTTTGTTCAGCATGACCAGCTAATGATGGTGGACTAAGGAGTCGGCCAACATACCTCTGTGATATTGATGGACTCAATTATGTGCATGTGTGTGTCTGTGTGTTCTTTTGTGTGTGAAATTCCAGTAATCCCAGTGGCTAAGATGATAATCCCCACAATCTGCCCATTAGCCCCATGACACTATTCCTGTCTCTCCCTCATGCACACAGCACACAGCACACACACACACACACACACACACACTGCTCCACTGGGGCAATCACCCAGGAGTTAGGCAGACTGATCCCCAGGGAGGGATCTCCATGATCAGCCACAGAGCTGGCCCAGTGCCCCTGGAGGAAGAAATGGAGATACCGACTGGCAAAACATACAGATAAAAGACTGGAGACAAAAAACAGAGTAAGGTGGGGGGGGGGGGGCTGATCAGCGAGGGGATGCTGAGAGGGACGGATGCCGGACTGGTTTGATTGGAGCAGAGAAGAGAGGAGAAAAACAGCAAAGGTTAAATGGAAGAAGGGCAGCAGAGAATGAGAGATAAACAAAAGACGGAACAAGGATGGAAATAAACAAGTCTGCTCTCCTCAGCCCACTGGCCTCCTCTGTGTGTTTGGTATCTAGAGATTATGAAGCCATGGGAGACTTTCCAGTCTACTGCTTGGCCAAAGCATTTATCATTTATTTATTTATGTTTTATCTTTAACTTTTATGCTCTTATTTCAAATCCCATCTCCCCTTTTAATGTTTTTGTATTTTGGGAGGTATCTGACTTAATAGGCTTCAGCCAGTCTGTGCAACACCCTTTGCACAACACTTTATTAACCCAAAGACGTAAAGTTTCTATCATGTTTCTCCTCTTTGGTTGTGTCAGGACTGTTACAAGGGCGTGTTTCTTTCTGGTCTAGTGCTCTCTCCATTATCGCTCTAGGCTGAAAACCAAGTGTTCAATTAAGCTATCATATAATCAGTTGAACATATACGGTATAAATTAAAGCCTACACACAGTCTGGATGAATCCATTGGTCTGTTTAAGGCTGCGGGTTACTGAATTGACTGTGACTTATATAGGTTCTGGATCGACTTCATGGCAGTCATTGTTTCTCTCTCTCTCTCTCTCTCTCTCTCTATCTAACTGTGTGTGTGTGTGTGTGTGTGTGTGTGTGTGTGTGTGTGTGTGTGTGTGTGTGTGCGTGTGTGTGTGTGTGTGTGTGTGAGTGCGTGCCTGAGTGTCATTAGTATGCAATGCCCTGCCCTGGTCTGTTATTAAACATTAAAATTAGATGAGAGAATATGACCTGACCCCAGGGGAAAAAAACACATACGCCTGCACACATGCACACGTGCTCGACCAATAATGTTTTTACCCCCCCCCCCCCCCCCCCCCCCCCCCCCGGTTTCACTAAAAGTCTATTTTCATGGATATTGCAGCTCCAAACTGTGGGGGTGGCACACTGAAAGGTGTGCTAGCAGAGGAGCTGGAGGTTTGGTGACATTTTGAGGTGAAATTTGTTGTGATTGTGTGGAATTTGGGGCAGATTTCAGGTGTCCAACGATGGTGAACTCTTTGTAAGTGAGGTTTGATCATTCTCATTTCACCCAGGATTGCTCGTTTACAACCCCCCTTCCTTTCATTCACAGTTGTGCTTTCTACCCAGCATACACACAGCATGGCTGTATTGTCTTTATCATATTTATGTGTTTACAGTGAGATGTATGTGGTGAAAACAGGGAAAGAAGTGTTGCAGAAGCCCTCAGGCGCAGGCTCACGTTAATAGTCAACCTTTCCCTCAGTATGTTTCTTTTGTGCATGTGTGGGTGTGGACGTGTTACTCTGCTGGGTTCTTTTTGTGCATAATCGCAGTTTAGCTGCCGACACTTTGCATTTGTTTGTTCATTTTGTGCCTCTATCAAGTAAAGGAGATGTATCTCACCCCCGGCAAAGTTAACACCTCCATGCAGACACATCCACACAGTTGCAATAAAACAGGAGAAATAAAGAGAAAAACTAATGAGCGGGCCAACACCTGGCCTCTAATATTTCATCACTGCTCTCCATAAGATCATCCTCAATCGAGTTGGCATCGACTGTGGCACAGTCAGGTGTATTGTCTGTAGGTCTATGTACTTGTGGGTCCCATCATAAATCTTCATATTCTCCCTTTGCCTCTCAGTATCCCATCTCATCTCCTTCCCTTGTCTCTCTCCATCCATATATCTCTCTATTGACTGACCATTTAAGGTGCTGTCAGCCCTGACACCTCCCCTTTTTATGCCAGCAGACATTTACACTGTCTCTTGCCATCGCCCATGTGTGAGTCCCTCATTAATGTGTGTGTGTGTGCGTGTGTGTGTGTGTGTGTGTGTGTGTGTGTGTGTGTGGTACATGCTTCCGTGTGTTTATGGGTCCTTCTCTATGTATGCATGTCAGGTGTAATGGTAAGTGATGAAGTAGCCAGCAGCCTAAACAAGAGTTAGCTCAGGGGGGCAGCACTCGCTATCTATCTAACTGCCTGGGAGGGAAAAAAAGACAAAGCGAGAGGGGGAAGGTGAAGGTATGCTGCATTTATCATTTAAAGAGGAAAACAACAGCAGCTTGCTTTGTGATAGAAAGATGATAGTTACCAAAAATGTGCAGCACGATTGATACAGATGCTCACTGGCTAATTTCTGCCATTGTTCATTTCATCATCACAGATATTCCTGCCTCGCTCTCCCAACTTCTCAAATAAAGACTGATGCTCATGCTAGTGAGCAGTAGGGCTCTCTACATTCTATCCAGACAGTGGAATTTCTGTCTGCTCAGTTTTTGAGGACCTCAATGCCGTCCCAACCGTAACCAAGCGTCTTTATCTGTACGCTATTCATTTATTAAGCAGCTCCCAGGATGAAAAATGATGCTTGAGGACTACCTTCTTGTCCTTGTGTAAAGCCTACCGTGGCACCTGGCCAGGCTTCATTATCTGATGAGCTAGAAGGGAGATTGTGTAGGATTTACGTGCATGCCGCACACTTCTGCCATAATTAGATTGTATACAACATTAATTCACAACAAAACTTGTGCAGCGACACCACAATCCAGCAGGATGTGGTGTCAAATTGCGTAAATAGAAAAGCTACATAGAAAGAATGCAGTGGGGGCTGGTTTTCTGCAGCCTTATAATGGCTTAAGCTTTTATTTCAAACCCATTGCTTTTGGACCAAGTCTTTGCATGTTTGTCTTCGAACGCCTGATGCTGACAGGGAGGTTAATCTACTATTAAACCCCACTGAAAATGTCTCTCTGGAGGGTTGCACAGAGAGTAGCGATGGCCCCTGTCACCTCCAAAGCTCTCTGATGAGAAAACCCCCACCGCCACAGCACGCTGAGCCTCACCATGATACACCGCAAAAGGGCTTATCTTCTCTGGGCATCACAGCGATGCTGGGAGGAGTTCCAAGGAGTGAACAAACACCAAATAACCAGTCGTCCATGAATGGTGTGCAGTTAGTGGGGGCAAGGACTATATATGACTGAAGGTGTATCTGTTTATGAATTTATGTGGGTGACGGTTTTAACGGATGCCATGCCACCATGGTCAAGGACCCAACCACACGTGTACAAATGGGCAAACAAAAACGCCCAGACGCTGACATAGACAGAAAGTTCAGAGTGGAGAGGGAATGACTGATGGACAAGACACACCGGAGGCTATTGAACACCTGTACTGTGACCCGAAAAATGACATATGTGTGCCACATTAGAGGGCGCCATTGATCAATCACTTACTGCAGACCCTGGACTTTGGACCCAACTAATGGGAACAAATTCCCAGCTGTAAAAGGATACAGCATGGAGTTGACGGAGAGGATTGTGTGTGACATTTTATTCTGATTCTTCTAAGGCACCTCGACCATCTTCGGTGTTGCGATTCCGAATATTTTCCCTAAAGAAAGAGATCATCAGACGAGCTCCCACTGCAACCAAACAAAGGTTATGATGAGTTATTCATGAGTAATCCCCCATACATTTCAATTTTGCACAGACCCTCATCAGTTTGCGCGTGACAATTGACCTTGTCATCTTCCCAGCAGTTCTGCCATCACAACAGCTTCACCCAATGGGCAATTAATGGGAGTCGTTTATGGTGGGGTATGCCCCAGACACACCCAGTGACAAAGATGTAATGAATCATTACAAAAACCTGGAGTACAGCACAGACGCCATTTTTACTCTGTCATGCTAGCAGACTATACCTGACTGTCTTCGTCTGAACGCCCAAGCCAGTGTTAGGTGGGTTTATATTCTTCACAGAACCCGGGAAACACGCGTGTGGAGCTAGGTTTGATTATTGGGGCTTTTGGGAGCTCTCTGCCCTTGCATATGTCTTCGATTTCGCATAAAAAAGCTGTTCAGAATCACTGACAGCGCTTTTCATCTACATGGAAGATGGTTTCCGAACCCATTTTGGACAAACAGTAATAGGAAAAAAGTATTTATGTCCATTCAAAATACTAAAGCTGATTTCTAATAGGTCCATATTAAGAAAATATTAGAATATTTATTGAAGTTAATTGTAATAATCAAAACATATTTTATGTATGATTAAGAAGGGGGGGAAACAGCAGCAACACTAAACCAATTTACGCCTTTTATTAAAAATATCTAACTAGAAAATTGAAAACCAGCCAAGAGAAAAGGAATTTAAGAACTTTGGAAGAGGCTGACGTTTAAAAAAAAAAAGTGGGGTTTCCCAGACTTCTTGTATGAAAGGTTAAGGTCTCAATATCAGTTCAATAAAATGGGCACAAAATAAAATACTGACATGTACATGTTACGACTAACACGTGCCTTTGTCTCGACACTATTGCTCCTTTGTTCAGGACTTGGAGCTCCATAATGGTGTTCTTTAAAAATACAGTATCTGTCCCACACAAACCACAATCAGCAGCTACATGATGTTTATTTGTGGATTGTTGAATTCTATTGTTTTGTTTTTTATTCTATCGAATTCTATTGATTGTGTGTCTGTGTCTGTGTGTCTGTGTGTGCATGTATGGACTGTTCATAGGATAATAACTTTAGAAAGCGAATGAAGGTTTATCAGTAGGCAGTATCAAAATTTCTTTCTTTCTTTCACACACACACACGCACGCACACACGCGCGCGCGCACACACATGCCATGACAATAAGCGATGCAGATACCCTCACCTCCATTTGGCTTTCTGTAAAATATACCTTTTTATCTCATAAGTCTCACAAACACATAAATCAATAGTGTGTTTGCGGGTAAACATTTGTGTGTATAAAATTGATCTGGAGGAGCTAAGGATTATAGATAAGAGTTAAAGGGAAAGGAGGAGTGTGTATTTTCTAAAAAATAAAAAAGCGATGCATTTTGATCTCGTTCAGGCCACTGTGTTTAGCTGAGAAGCAGTGTGTATGTTGATGTTTAAGTGATGCAAGAAGTCACACAATCCAAATCCTTGGAACAACAGACCCTGCGTCTAAGAGTTTTATACAATATGTTCATAAAAATAGCAGACAAAGCTGCTCAAAAACTGTACTTCAAAGATGCAGAAGTCTTCTGATGTCTAATGTGATATTTCAACAAAGCAACAAAGGTAAGAATCATGGCAAAAGTGGATCAAGAGACACAGAGAGAAGTGAAGGAATCGGGAGGAAGTTGGTACGAGTGAAAGAAGAGAAGGACCAGGAACAAAAATGGCAAGAGTTGAGTTGAGGAGGGAAGAAGCGGTTTCAGGCCAGGAGAAAAACGGAGGAGAAGAGTTTAAATCAAAGGAAGAATGATAGATGATGGCAGCCAGAAAGTCTGGCTCTTTCCTCATTTAATTCAAGGAATCCATAAGCTGAAGGCACAAAGGGACAGCCGCGTGTGAGCCCAATTTTAGAGGACACATTAAAGCGCAGCCTGGCCTTGCCCCTCTGCCTGACCCAGTTTAGAATCGCTCTTTCGCTGACTAAGGCTCACATTTTGCTTTAAATTTTGGATCCAGCCTCCTCCTAATGTCCATTGTTCATTTTTTAATGCACTTCCAATGCAGAGTTGTTTACGATCTGCCTCCGAGGCTCTTTGGCAGCAGCGGCTCCAGCAACAGTCGCATCGGTGCATAAATCATAAAATGCAATCAATGGAATTCCGGTTGAAGGTCTCATGCGACAAAAACAAAGCAGAAACTTGTTCACGTACTGCATGTGTGATTACTGGAATTGTTAAAATAAAGCGTGCTGGGATTCTTGAAAAGATTACAAGTATGATCAAGGCAAATATTGATGATATCTGATTGTATATGTATGTAGCCTTGTGCTAAAGGCTTGAAGCTAAGGTTTCCATCACATTCTTCTCTGTCTCCACAGGCTGACAGGCTTCCAGGTCCCCCCTCCTGTCACCAGCACAGGCAACGTCTTCTCCTTGAGGTTGACCAGTGACTTTGCCGTCTCCGCTCACGGCTTCAAACTCAACTACGAAGGTCAGAAAGTGTCCGGGTGCATTTGTGTGAATGATGCGCTTTAGCGGTGTAGCGCGGAGCAACAAAAATGAACAATCAATGTCCTCATCTGTGGAGGAACACTGAGCCACAGGGAAGGTGGAGGGTTTAAAAGGGAAGGGAAAGGGAAAAATACTCCTCTGGATGCACTTTAGCCACCGCCAAAGTTATATTTACATTTAACAAACATGTCAGAGTAAATTCCTGTTGGGTAAAATTCAGGACATTTTCAGCTTTTAAATACATGAAGTGATGTTGCACAGCCAGATGGTGAAGTTTTTCTGGTAACAGCATGAACAATATGTGCCTTAATTACACTTAATTAAGGAGCGCTGACTTTCATCAGTGACAACAGGTGGGGAAAACCACCCCAATCCGAGCCGCCCCAAACCCATCAGGGCTTCAATGGCCTCCAGCAAAGAAAGTGGGATCCCAGGTGAAAGCAGTTTTCTTCCTGGTAGGACAGAAACCCTGCTGGGTCAGAGCCCTCGTGGGACAAGATGGAAAAGAAAAGTTTGAGGGAGTGGGGAACAGCTTTCAACACTGTTAAACTGCAGCCCACTTATTTCCCAAAGGAGATGGTGCAAATCCAAACTACGATGTGGAGGTGGATGCGTGAGGGATAGAAAAGCACATTGAAGGAGAGCACGTTGTTGTATTTCATGCTGATGACTGATGGAAACTGACTTTTTAACGTCTCAGAACATCTTGAATAGCTGCCATGTTATACTGATCTCTTTTGAATTTTTCCTTTTTGATTTCTCCCCTTAATTAGGATTTACTCCACCAATGACCCCTGTGCGACCTTGAAACACGCTCTATATTTTTGATTGCGCATATTAATGTGACCATATGCCGTAAATGCCAGCTTCCTCCTTTTGTTTTAGCGGCAGGAGCCCAACTTTTGACAGATCAAAGCGGAGATATGGATGAATAAAGCAAAGGTTGACATGGAAGCGGGCGCATGTTTACACGGCATCCCCTGTGCATTTAAGATTGGATTTAGATTAGCAAAACATTGAAGTCGTCGGTGGAGCTGTTAGTCAAAGAGAAGAGCATGAAAGCGTCTGCTGGAGGCCGCAACCTGCTACTATGCTACACTCATATTTACGTAGCGTGTTGCTGTTCGCTTGGGGGATTCAGTAACATTCAGCTTACTTTAGGTCTTTCAAATAACGTAACACACACTGCTGTGCAGGTGAGGAAAGCACAAGTTAATCTGGGAGCCATCCACACCGGGAGGTCTTCCATAACGCCACCCCGACCTCCGGCCCATTGTGGACAGCGCCCCCCGCAGGCAGCCCTGACTCGAACGGAGGTGGAGCCTCCCCATGAAGAAACCACTGAGTAATACTTTATCCCAAGAGTTCCTAAACCCACAAGATTTAAATGAAACACCATAAATAAGTAGTTAAAATTAATTTGTAAGAAGGATAAAGAGGAAATGAATTCAAAGCCAAGTCAACAATGGGCATCCTCAGCTATCAGCACAAATAGCATCAGACAGGCACTAACATATTTAAATTTGGTCTTGGTTCACTACCTCTCTTTGATTCACTTCCTCTCCTTGGTTCACTTCCTCTCTTTGGTTCACTTCCTCTCTTTGGTTCACTTCCTCTCTTTGGTTCACTGGATAGTCTATTTGCATTTATGATGTGAAAAAGCGAACCAGGACTCAAGTTGTCAAGACAAGCATTCCCTCAGCAGCAGCACCACAGGTTCACACCACTATTACATATTACATTCTAGGCATTCATTATATATACCTTGGTAAGGCATTCGGTCTGATGCAGGCATTTTGTGCTGTGTTGAGGCAGGAAAAAACCTCCACAAGGTCATATTTGAGGTCATGGAAGTGTCACATCAGACCAATGTCAGCTGGAAATAATTTCCACCTCACGAGTCTCATCAACGTCAGATTTTACCCTGAGGTGTACATAGAAGAAGCCAGGAGGCTTTCACATCGCGTCTGGACTGTGATTCTGACTTTTAGAGCCCATGAGTAATGAGTGGAAGTGGAGGAAATGGACATCTGTTCTGCTGAACCTGCTGCGGTGGCACTTAAGAGCCTCATCTCTACAAGAAGGACGAGACAGAGGGATCTATGTTTTACCGTAGGGATGGAGACAGAAGTACAGATGTGGCAGGCAGTATTTTAACAATAAAATAAGGAAGGAAATGATCATTAACGCCGCGGCCAGGAGGGATTTTCCACTTGTAAGAGCTGAAAGTCCAGCCGATCGGCAGCAGCCTTTATAGCATTTATATGCTGATGTGGTTTTTGGAGTCCTTGAATATTACTCTTTCTCTCTGTCAGGTTATAACTAATTCATAAATTAGCACATATGTGCCACACAGCGTGTGAGGGAGGAAGGGGGCCATGTATTATTTAGCAGGATGTTGAAGGCAGCTGTATATTGTGCTGATGAGACAAAAATCAAAGATTATCGCAGACACGCAGGCCAAGAGTGGCCTTTCTCAACACAAACCTCTATAATTAATTATTACTCTTATTTGTTCCCCACCTTGTCGCTGCTCATTTTCAGTTATCTTCACTCATTCCACTAATGAATTATTTGACAAATGGAGATGAGGCTCATTCTAGAGGTGTGTTATCAGATTTATTTCAGGCAATTATTGAGATTTACGGCATTTGATACCGTTCTCGTCTTATACATATACGTATACTGGCTCACTAAACAACTAATCAGCTAATGCTTATTGTTGGGCTTTCGGGCTGTTGTTTGCATTGACAGCAGCTAAAAATGTAGCAGAGAGGTCCTTACAATGCAGATTCTATCCCTTTGAAGATTCTATCCTATTGAAACAGATGGCAGCATGACATTTCCATCCAGATAGTGCACATGTGTTGCCTGTGTATTTAAGAAAAGAAAAGAAAGGAAGGAAATAGGCATCTAGTAACCCTTTTAATGCAACGATGGTCGCAGCAGGACATTAAACGGAGTTCATAATCCAGGGTGTTTCTGGAGGTTGCTTTTGCATAAGTTAATGGGGCGGTTAGCATGTGTGTGGCATCCCGGGAAGGAAAATGCGTACGTTAGAATATACAGGCACGCGTTTTCCAATAGTGCACGCATGTTTGAAGCTGAAATATTAATGCTCAGTACATACATTCATGTAGAATTTAGCCACTTCTACATGTTCCCAAAGCATTGTAATACACAGGACAAGTGGAGGCACACGTCTCCCTCGTGTTGTCGGCTCTTTAGAAGAACACGGTCGCCCTGTCATGTGACCAACCCGTCAGCAGACACTTCAGTCTGCCTATTTGCTCCTTCTGAACAATAGTATCGCTTTTATGTTAGAAGATTGTGCACTTTCTCCTCCTCCATATCAGCTAAATCACTTAAAATGTGGATAAACAGGTAATCAAGACCAATTAGAAGAGTACTCAAAATAAACTGACTGTTTGCCTCTGAGAGGAGTCTCCCATGAACAGTAGCAACGAGCTTTTTCTGCCCATTTGTTTCATAAAACATAAATAAACATCTTCCTATTTTCATTTCCTGCATCATTTATATTCCAGTCAGATAAGCATTTGCCAGTCACAGCAGTAAACACAAGCCAGCAGCATTTAATCCCTCATTGATGGGTCTGATCAGACTGATTTCATGGCCACTTTAACTGCCTCCCCTGGGGATGCGCTTTAGAAATATAAAATCTGAATGATGGCAGGATTGATAAGCACCTCCCTGACCGTCAAAAATAAAATAAAATAAAATAGTGCTTTCCACTACTTTTTTTTCGTCCTTCCCTCATTTTACTTTTAATTTATTGATTTTGACTTGAGTCTCTGGCTTCAACATCGTCCAAGTCAAACCTGTGTGTTCTCAGGCACGTGTGAGTGCATGTGTGGTATTAAAATAGTGTGACTGATGCTCTGGCTCTTTTAATCAATGTCCTCTCCTCCGTCCTGCCTCCATCTTCCCCTCTATATGTCTGTGTTTTCTCATTGTCAGCCATGTTTTAGTTTCTGTCCATCAATGACCTCGAGGGGAGGAAAAGCTAATAGCTGTTATGTTTTCAATCTGCCAGTCCTTTGCAGGATCGCTTCCAAAGCTAATTTAGTTGAAAAGAGAGTCTCGCGTTGGGTTCTGTAAGATTCATGACGGCTGTTCTGTTTCCCCAAAAGTCAGGGTTTGAATAAAAATAGCTTCAGGATAACAGTTCCGTATTTAGATGATTAGCCTTGAAACAAATTATACATCCTCACTTTCAGCTCAAAATTGATCATAACTGAGTAAATGAATGTTTCTGCTGTTGTTTCTGGCCTGAAGACACATGAAGGCAATCAAAGCTTTAATGAGCTTTCCTGCTGGTGAACTTAAACAAGATTTCCAAAGATCCAGGAAATTACAATAATAATAATAAAATAAACCGGGCGAGATGAAAGAGACGTGTAAACCGTGAGCTAAAGCAAAGGTGGAAGATGCAGGTTTCTCTCCTTTTGTGACGTTCCAAAGACATTCGGAGTCAGGTCCATGGGACAGGGAGCACTCAGGCGTGACCTGCAAAGACAACCAAAGCTCATTTGTCTGTGAGTGGACGCCTAAACGAGCAGAGCTGGCAGCTGAGCCGCCTTGCACTCCTGAACCCAGGCCTATACTGTGCAGAGCAGCCAGGATATCTGATGACGGGGGGGCGTTAGCAACAATTTCCACAATCTCCTCTCTGCAAAAAGTGGAGCTAGCATGGGGCCACTGGAACCACCTTTCATCGTGTTGTTTGCCTACCATGATCCTGCAGGTGAAGACTTCCGCTGATTGGTGTTGGGTTCTTTCGCCACAGAAGCAAAGAATCTCAGGTCGAAAAGAAGAAAAGAAGGCGGTTGTAACAATGCTCCGGCTGTGAGGAGCGCCTCGAGGAAGTGAGAGAGAGGATCAACCAGGAGTACCGGAGCGCCGAATCTCAGCTAAAGAGGCTTCGGCTGGGAAATATGGAACAACTCTTGAGAGCCGTTCCTCTGGTTTCGCCCCTCCAAAGGGGGAAACGGCGGCGGCGCCTCGACGATTGCAGCTCATTGCGAAGAGGTGCTCTGCGAACCCGCCGGGCATCAGTGCGTTAGATCACAACACCGTCTTTTGTGATCCTGAAGAAAAACGAGAGCTCATCAAAACCTGGATGATGGCAGATAGGAGAGCTAAGAGCAGCTGTGACAGGCAGCTGCAAGTGAAGCAGCCATTTCTGTGTGAAGAGCTCCACTGATGACACAGTGGTGTCCCGCAGATCAAACAGACAGTTTGACGTCTGTGGTCGCGTGGAAGCGGGTGGGTTTCAGAGCAACAAACACCTTCCAAAAAGAAGCAATCTGAACTCAAAATGTCCCTGTTAAAGCTCTTTTGAGAGCCTTCCAATAACAGAAGACTATAGGAAGCTCTTTGGTTGTCATTTTGATTTGTTATTATGTGAACGTCTCGTGACATTTATTGTATTTCCCCACAGTGTGACAACATAATAGGAAAACAACCAACAAAGTAACATGCTGTCATATTTACCATTGCTATAAATGTGAGCCTTTACTCCCTCGTACCTTATTATTTTAATGCACCAATGCAAACCCATGTTGCCAGATGGGAAAGGTTGGATCATCGTACCGGCAGCTTCACAAAAAATGATGGCGAGTATTTAAATCCCATTCTGACACGTGTCAGGTGTGTCTGGTCTGATAAAACATGACCATAGATGGCTCAGAAGTGCGTTTTTCTTCACCACGTCTATCTGTTATGAGCTACCCAAACCAGCTTTGAGTACAACATGATTTAACGTAGCCCCTTCATAGTTCGGTCACATTTTCGTGTAAGTTGGGACACCTTATGTCAACATTCAGCCGTTCACACCCACGACCACTGCTTGCAGAACAACTAAGCCACAGTAGGAGCATCCATCATACACATTCAGCTACCTGAAGTATATTCGGACTTAGGCATTCAGCTCAAGGCCACTTAGCTCCAGGCTTGTATTATGCAGGGGTCCAGGATCGAACCGGTGACCTTTTGTATGGCTGGTATAACCATAAACCCTGACATTTGTGTTTTATTCATGAATTTATGTAATGCATTCGGACTCTGGTCTCTGACTTTATGTGGAATATGAGTACCTAATAAACACACAAGGATGTATTTTAATGATTTTAGGTTTAAATCTCCCCGTGGTCCTTGGTCTACTCCTGCTATCAGAAGGTTCTTTGTCCTGGAGCGTATCCTCCAGCTCTTTCCCTCTGTGAATCCACTGTTGGGCTTTTGCCTCCCAGTGGTGTCAGAGGTCAGGCAGTTCCTTTCTGGTCTCGCCCTTTTCTGGCCTCCTTGAGTCCCTCCTTTCTCTCTGAGTAGCTCTCCTTTTCAGCCAGTTTCACCTGGAGCTCTTCTTCCAGGCTGACAGGCTTCTTCTCACCGTCCTTCAGAGCAGCTAGCGTCTGGGTCAGCAGAGCCGGGGTTTGGACATGAGCTGTGATAAGCCTTTGCCTTTTCCTGTTTACCCTGCTGATCATTTTCCTCCAGGAACTGTCTGACCCCCTCTTCTAAGCTCTTTTCACCGTTCTGCAGCTCTCAAGGGTCACTGAGTTGCTGCTGAGAAACACTGATACGTCTGCTCTTTCTGGGGCTCTGAAGAGGGGCAGTTGTTGTTGAACCTCATCCAGCTGCCTCTCTGAGTCTGAGCAGGAATTTAACACCTTATCCAGGTGCTTCCCAAAACCAAAGAGATGGCGTTGAGTTGAATCTGTGGAGTCGTCCCTTTTATCGATCATCTTCTTGGCCTGCTGCAGATCATCTTTTGAGTCTTATGTTGCTTTGTGTTGTCTTCTGATATCCAGCCTCAACATACCAAGCAGACATGGCATTTCTGGGATATTGGGGAACGCCACGGCACAATTAGAAGAATAAAAAGTCCTTCGTTAAAATCGCCCTGCAGTAAAACTCTCCTCTTGAAATCTGACTCATGAAACGAGATCGTTTGTTGCAATAACGGGTCATCTCAAAGTCCTCGATGGCATCCAATAATTCATGATTCGTCCTACTGCTGCAAAGAGTTTCTTGTTGCAGTGGAATTAAATTGACATTTTGAAATATTTTTATTAATTAAAAAAAAAAAAATCCTCAACCACAGTTCAAGGGTCAAGTATTTCTGTCTATAGATCTTTTATTATTGACGTACATCCCATCAGTATTTTCTGATGATGTAATGGATAACCTGTTACCATAGCAACGGTACAGATGCCTAAGTGATAGTCCATTTACTGGCTGCATCATTATAATGAAGAATATGAAAATGCATATCATATATATATATATATATATATATATATATATATATATATATTAAAAGTGTGTGTGCGTGTCTGCGCACGGGTGCATGTGTTCATTATCTACAGTGTGAACGTTCCTTCTTCTTGCCACTGCTGCAAGGTCAGCTTCAACACAGGGGCATAAATCAAGCCGAAACAATCTCTTTCTTCCTCCCACACACACACACACACACACACACACACACACACACACGCATATAGTGACAGGGGATGCAGGAAGCAGATTGTATGGAACAAATTTAAAGGGTAATATGTGGTGTTGAATTGTCATAAATTTTACAAATGTCACCGACCACCAGTGCCTCCATATACACAAATCAATGCTGTTGAATTGCTGACGTGTATTTCAGCGTCGCCTGGCCTTTAGAACCCACTCGGCAGATCAGGAGACTGTAATTGTGTGTAATAATGGAAAATATCATTTCAGTGTGTGTACCTTTGTGTGTTTGTTTTGTATACCTTCTCGATGGTAGTGGAAAAAACAGCACATCAATCATATATTAAATGTGTGTTTTTAGCGCGTAAAGCTACAATTTCTTAGGAGTCACAGTCCCGTCATGTCCGTCCCAGTCGGCACCAGTTGGCCGGTTGGAACAGGACCCTGTGATGAGGAGTCCGGACTCAAATTGGCAGGTGTGTGTTGCTGTGCATGCATGTAGAACAGCCTGGAACACAGCCCTCACAGGAGTCACGCGTCCATAGATCAAACGTGATTGATTTTTTTCAAGACCCTTGTGCGCCTCACATTAATCACGGATAAAACCGCGACATGTTCACAGTCAAAGGGCTCCACCAATCAGAAGCATCGCTCCAGGCTGGAGCACGGTGTCGTTCCACCCCCAAGATCATGAATACACTGTGTGTTTTTAAAAACACAAGGTCAGTATATGTTTTTCTGACGCTGCTGCATAAATCATCATTTTAGACTGAAACTAAGTTCTGGTTTTGGATCAGATTTAGCTGCAGGGTAGGTGGAGACCCCACATGTCACATCAGGAGAGATTTTGGGGTCACTTTTGGTTCGAAAGACTTGTTAAAAGTAAATAATTTGCTGCTGCTTATGGAGAATGATGGACTCTATGCAAGAGAGCCCCAGAAGTCCAGGGTTAAGGCCACGAGAGAAAAAGGCGCTATTTTATTATCAGGAGTCATCCTGATAATGTTATTCCTGGCATGATGTACCTTTCATCTATTAAAGGAGCCTTTATAATAACAGAGCCGCCGCCTGTCCAACATCCCTGGCTGTGGTCGCACCTGCAGGTGCTTAACTGTGAGAAAAAACACAAAAGAAAATTGCTAAATACTTGTTTTAATAGTTGCACCGACCGAGAAAGTTTGCTTGGTGCCTTCAGTAGCCACGGACATTAATGCTTACTTGCTGAATAAATCAACCATTTTATAATGAAAGAGGACAAAAATATAGCTGCCAAGCCGCTCAGTCTCAGCCCCTCCATCACTGTCCACTCAACGTATCAGTTTGATGTCTGGGTAATGTAATTATACTAAATTGCTGCCAAATGTGACTGAGCTGCCGGTCCAGTTAATCACGAAGGCACGCTGATACCTGCACGACAGGAACTATGGATTTCAATAATGGGAAAATGTTCTTCTATATATCAGTGCCTTCATAAACCTTAAAATAATTTAGTGATTATTGATCAGACATGAGTTTGCAGCTCATCAAGTTTTACACAGCTCTTGGTGCATAATGTATACGTGTTTGAGACTATGTGTTGATTTAAGGTGGCCTCCTGGCCAAAGTTAGTCCCTTATCTTCCTTCATATCAGCCAAATAGCAAGCAGACTTCAGCCAGGGTCGCCACCTCAACCCATCCAATCAGCTTCTCATGCCAAGCGCAAAGGTGGGTCGTCTGACGAGCATAGCCGCAAAAAGTTCGGCGTCATGCTAGGCTCTGATCGTCAGAAAAGCAGCAGCTCGGCTACAGCAATCAAACGGCGTCTCTCTCCAAGTTCTCAGCAGGTGAGCGCAACACCCTATTAAAAACGTGCATAACCTTGGCAGGCTGTAAAAAGACTCCTTTCTTTGTGGCTATTCTATAGTATTTAATAACAGAGAACTCAGTATTCTTTTTGTCCTCTGGCTTCTTCCAGCAAACATCATTATGTCATTTTCCAGCGGTGCTTAGTGCCAAAACCAAAACGTAAATAAATACACTCAGGGTTCCAGACAACAGCCTGAGTCTTTAAAACTTTCTCTGAAACATTTCAGAAGTCTTTTTCTGTTGTTTTGATGCTACATAAAGACTTACCCGCTGCGTAGACTCCACACTGACACGCGTATCCTCCAGTCTTGTGCCAAACGCAGACGTGCGCGTGCATGTGTGTGTGAAATGGTGTATTTCATCAGTGATAACGGCACAAAGCCTGGTGACAATAGACTTAAAAGGAGTTATAAAGAAAAGGGATTAAATGGGGTGAAAGCTTAAACACTCCTGCAGTCTAATATGTGTGTGAAGCGTACTTCCTGCTTTGTTTGGCTCAGGAAACGTCCCATCAAGAACACCAGTAAACACAGTAGTGACTTTTTCCAGATGGACGAAACATGGTTCTGCTGTTTAGTTGCTGTGATACGTGCAGAAACTGCCTGGTACCTACAATGATTTTGGCACAGGACGACTGACTCTCACTGATGAGGGACACAAGTTAAAAGGAAGCTGGTTGTTATACAGCCAGAATCTTCATTATCATCTGATCTGCTAATTATTTTACAGTCAATGACTTTCTGTCGTCTATAAAATGCCAAAACAAAGAACTTTTGATGGGTTCAGCCTGCCTCTGTTGTCCAATCATCAGTCTAAACTTGCCAAAGAAGAAGGAAGAAGCTGGAGTTCTGTCCACCAACTTTCATTTTAATGAAATAAATTCTAATTTTTATAGCTTCTTCCTGGTTATGTCCACTTTTAAGTTTAATTAATAGCTAAATTGTGTTACCAATACATTCCAGGGGGGCTCCCCTGATGTTAACTTTAATAGGTCCTGCTATGATGAGCACAGCTACGAGGCATCCTGTCATACACGTATACCCAGCTAGGGCGCTAACACACACAGATGCTATCGGCACGCGCTGCTGACTCACGCACAGACACGCGTGGCATCCACCACAGTGGGACAGAGGTTGTCAGTCAGACACATCAGGAGCGTCCCTGGAGGCAGCAATCGCTGTATGTTAGCATTTCATGTTTCAGACGCAACTTATCTATATGAAACCTGCGCTGCTTCATATAGCTGTCTGCCCGCTTGGTGTCAGCAGGTTTAAAGACGATCTCTTTGAGGTTATAGGAGATGGACATCGTCGTGGGGCCCAGCAGCTGAACCTTGAAGATAGCAAGGGTTTTTTTGTATGTCTGTAATATCTGTCAGAATGAATGTTATTCAGCAGATATGTTGCACTGGAGCACCAGCAGCAGACCAGAACAGATGGTGTTGCTTCATGTCTCCATAACCCGCTGAAATGATGTTGGCAGTGGAAAATGGAGACTCGCTCTACATCAGGCTGCCGTTTTTTTGGCCTGTTTTAGCGCCCGGACATGGCATGATTTGTTGCTAGTTGCAGCCTTTGTGGCTTAAATTGAACAGCTCGATGGTGTTTTGGAAGATGGGGTCATTGTTTGTCTCAAAATATCGCAAATTCTGTATTATTTGCGAACCTTTTTAGCAACGTAAACTGTAAAATGTAGGATTTAGTGTGTTTTGTTAAAGATTTCAAAGCCTTCTTAAATCACTGTGGCATTTTTACTATTAGACTATGATCCTCCAGTTCTGAAGAAGAGGCTCTGCAAATTAGCCCGAGGCATCAGAGAAGCGATGCACGGCACGCTAATGGAACTCCTAATGGAAGCCCAGCGTGCTAAAGGGACCAGAGTTTGTTTTCTACATGAGCTGAGGACTAAACAACAACAGGCCAACCATTAAACTCTATTATTACAGTAGGGATACCGATGCGAGAGGGCAGGCTACCGCTCTCCCACCTGTGCAGTTCAGACGTATTCAGCTCATTTAATAATGTCTAAGATGATGTTCACCAACATGACTGGACCATTAAAACCATTAAGAGTGGTTTCCTGCATATCTGTACAGCAGATGGATGCACATGCGTGTGATAAAACACTGTAAGTATGTAAAGTCACCATTAAACATGTACGTTATTGTGAAGGCCATCTGTGCTAGTGTTGTTCTCACAGTAACCACTTTAAGATGTTACGCAAGGCAACAAAACATATCTCACAGCTGTTTCGGACCTCTTGCAGGAGTTTATTCTATGTCATTTTGCCCACAGCGAGTAGCTTTGTAAGTCAACAAAATGCCGCCAAGAGAAGCAGCGGTTGCAGGAGAAGATGCTGTTTACAGGAGCAGCATCTTCTCCTTTCAGGAACCTCATGCAGTTGAATCTATTGTGTCAAATTACACAGTAAAATGTGTCACACTGTGGTATTTGGGTTATATAAGGTGTATAATAACTGGTAACACAATGTTTGTCTTGTTTTATTCATAAATGAATCGCCAAAGCAACAACTACATGTATTATAGGCCTTAATTACACGTTATTTTTAGTTTGAATGCGTGTGTATGTGTTAATTACCATATTTTGACGACCATAAGGCGCACTGTATTGAAAGGCGCAGTCTCAGTTATGGGTGCTATTTCTGTATTTAACACATACATAAGGCGCACCGTATTATTAGGCGCATGCTGAAACATACAGTAAAAAATGACAACGGAAGTAAAACAGTGAGTTTCAACACATTTATTGAACAAAATATTCATTCTTCCGCCACAAAACCATCAAAGTTTTCATCTTCTGTATCTGAATTAAACAGCTGCACTATTTCAATGTCCAACATCCTGAATTCCTCTTCTTCATCATCTGAATCGGACTCACCGACCGGTTCCGGTTCAGCGTTGATTTTGTGAAAGCTCTTCCAATACATGAAGACGGTATCATAGCCCATGCATCTACAATCCACCCGCATATGGTGGCATAACTCGCCCGCCGCTGCCTCATAGATGTGGATGAGCGCGGTTATCTTCTCGCGGCAGTAGGTGCGGAAGATGGCCGCCCTCTCCTGGTTAGGGTTAGGGAAGATGGCCACCCTCTCCTGGTTAGAGTTAGGGAAGATGGCCACCCTCTCCTGGTTAGGGTTAGGGAAGATGGCCGCCCTCTCCTGGTTAGGGTTAGGGAAGATGGCCACCCTCTCCTGGTTAGGGTTAGGGAAGATGGACACCCTCTCCTGGTAATCCGCAGGCAGCCGCTGCGCAACAGTTGCCCTCGCGCGTATGGAGAGATGCCGCCTCCTCATAAAGTGAAAACACTAAGATTGCTCGATTGCCATTTTCAGCCGCATATTCGATGGCCTGCAGTTTAAGGTAAGCCTCATTCATACACGTCTCGCTTGACCGGCGGCATTTTAGGGGATCCTTACGCGTAGGTGTGCCGCTAATCGATGGGCAGAGTGTTTACCGTAGGGCACCCACCAAAGGCGCACAGCAGATTTTGGAACTCAGTCCACACACAAGGCGCTCCATATTATAAGGCGCACCGTCGATTTTTGAGAAAATCTCAGTGTTTTAGGTGCGCCTTATAGTCGTGAAAACACCAAATGCCTTTATATCAGGAATATTATTATTACAGTTGACAATAAACCTGATATATACAGTCGACATATGTCAACCTTGGGTTTGACTTCATCACCAGCATTGAAAATAACAGATTTTGACTTGCAGGTCGAGCAGCATCGTCGGTCCGTGTCGTCACCACGAGTTCATAGCATCCAAGGAAATTACATTTTCAAAGGCTTCACATGAACGTTCCGAGGCCGATCAATACAAGGTCCGGGACGGACGCGATTATTTGCTGAACCCGTCGCTTGGCTAACTATAGTGTCGTTTTGTGAGCCATTTCTTCTGTGTGCAAGTCTCCTGTTTCTCTTAATGGATATTGATTCATATTTGGAGCAGTGAGCTTCTATCTATTGGTCCACTTGTGTCTTCTTAACCTTTTCACCTCTGAGGAGAGCCTATTTTTCCGAGTTCAATGGCGTTAGCACAAGCATGTATGCGCGCGTGTGTGTGTGTGTGTGCAGCAGTGCAGCTTTAGCAGAGTGACAGTGATGTCAGACACATAATGATTTCCTATTGGCCGTTAGCCCTTGAGGCCCAATGACCTGTTATCGATCTGACCAATTAGCATTCACACCTTTAATTAATACTGAAGTTTACACGCGCACGCAGGCTTGCGCACGCACAGAGGCGTACACACTCCGACCCACACTGGTTTAATTAACAGTGAAGAGAGGGGTGGCTGCAGAAGGAGATAAGAAAGGAAGCGAGAGCAGGAGGCTGGGAGACAAGTGTGAGACTGAGGAGGGGGGTCATTTAGAGAGAGCCTGATATCCATACAGCCCATTGATATTTGAGAGCTTTATGTCGGAACGCGCTGGCGTAATGGCATCTGACAAACTTCACATCACACATTAGGAAGATTGCCATCAGCGTCGTCTCTGTAGGTGTTGTTTGGCCTTTCCGTGGGATACGGGACTGTCGAGAAAGGAGTGGAACACAGCTGTCCAAATCAAAACAATGTATGCGAGGATAACGCAGCCTTCATTTCCTGGGCTTTTGGTTGCCAAAAGCCATGTTGCGTTCCTTTCATATGACCACAGTAGGTCAAGCTGGCTTGGTTTTAAACAAACATGTAAACGCTGGACCTGGGACGTTCCCTCTGATCATGACTGCCTGTGTAGGAGCTTCTGATGACGACCCGTTGTGGGGCAAATCCGAACGGCCTACTGAACCTCGCTGCAGAGACACACTGAACGCAACATCAACCACAGATGCCAAAACAGACTTCACTGACGTCCACGTGTGCCCCCGCATGAACGCATGTTTGTGGAGATGAACGAGGTGTAACTGACATCCCTGCTTCTTTGTGAGCAGCCACGCAGGCGCCATTATGGGCCCATTCAATTACACGGAGGGAAGGTGTGAAAGAGAAGCATCTTTTCAACTAAGCTACCTAATGATGAATATTCCCTCCACAAAAACTGGGTAATGGGGCCAGACAGAGTCATTTTGTCCCTGCCGGACCGAGATTTTACCCAATCCCATCAAATTGAATCCTCACCACCTGACTCTTTTTATTCCTCTTTTAACGAGAAAAAGGATATTGAAATGAATCCCCCCCTCCCCCGAAATGATGCGACCCGTTGATAATAAACAATATTTTCTGCTATAGACACGCGCGGTCGATGAGGTGAGGACACAGGTGTGGACAGCGAAGCTGGCTGATGCATCACAACCGTATTGAATACAGATTATTATTGTTCGCGCAGAACATCAAGGTAACCCTCGGGGGAGAGCTTTGTGTGTTTGTGTGTTTGATCGTCTGTGTTGCAGGGCGTAATAAACCCAATGAGACCTCCAAGGTCTACTGCCCTGGCTCCATAATGTTTGATCTCTGGAAGTTGCACGCTTTGTCTGGGCTATTAGCCCATCTCCTTTGGCCGCGGCGTGATCTAATGCTTTAGCCGCCGCTGCTCTTTCCGGGTCTACCTCAGCTTTAACTCATCCTCCCAAACTCATTTCCTGTGACACACACAGCGCTGCCACTGAGTCCATTATAAGGACAAAACACAGATACAGGACATCATTTTCAAATGCCAGAACAGCGGCCATTCCTTTTCCTGGCGGATGGAAGCAGAGGACGCATAATGAGTACGTGCGTCCTGCACACACGCAGTGGCAAAGGTAGCGCGGCGGTAATTGGTTGACACTGTCAGATGTGTGGAGCGATGGTGTCACCCTCCATCCCCTCCCACTTGACTGACTAAGTGAGTGGGGCTGGATGAAAAGTATGAACTCCTGTTTTTGTTGTGTTGAACTTTTCTTCTTTAATTCTAAGAATATTAATTATTTGTGAAGATGCAGTGGGAGTCGAGTTTCTTAGGCAGTCGGCATCCTTGAGGTTTACTGAATAGTGTTGTCATTGTGCACGGCTCGCGCACTAAACCACTGCCATTTAATGGCTATTGATGCCTCACAACAGGGAGTTGCGTCGACTCAAAAAGAAATTATTGGAAAGTAAATCCACGGTCTTTTAAACTCCCGGAGATCTCTTTATATTCTTTATATTAATTTCAGCTTCTTTTGTGTGCATGTCTCAGGCGCGCGGCATTTTTATCTCAATGCTTTAAATTGTCCATAAATTATGGCGTAGCCGTACATAATAATTCCATATCATCCCATCCAATATGTTGAGCTGCCATGGCTGGAATTTGAGGGATTTGCCTGAATCCCAGCAGGGATGACAGGTTTTTGACAGCTCTGCTGCAGCTTTCTAACAATGTTAGAATTGTTTCAGACAGAAGAAGAAAACTCTTGTCTATTTTATGAATATGAGGATGCAGCTTCAATGAGGGAAGTATGGACGACTGTCATCTATCTATCTATCTATCTGTCTGTCTATCTATCTATCTATCTATCTATCTATCTATCTATCTATCTATCTATCTATCTATCTATCTATCTATCTATCTATCTATCTATCTATTTATCTATCTATCTATCTATCTATCTATCAATCTGTCTATCTATCAATCTGTCTATCTATCTATCTGTCTGTCTGTCATTTTACCAGCAAAGTCTGAAACAATCTTCTCACCATCCACCTCTCCATGACCTCTGGGAGAAGCTTGAAGCCCTCAACATATGTGGAGGTAATTAGTCCTTCCAGTATGTCCTGGATTTGGGATGGCCTCCAACTGGATGAAGGCGCCTGGACCAGTGGTTTGAACCCCCTCGGCTGGTGTCGATCTACCCTGAGCTCTTCTCCTCTGATGCTGAGCTGCCATCCTGCTGAGGAAGCTCCCTCCAACTACTTGTAAAGTTCAAACCCTAACGTGATCATACGGGGAGGGTTTGATGGTAGACTGACCGCAGCAGTATAGACAACCAGCCTCTCACACCACATTGCCTCAGTTCTTGCCCAAGCAGCAGCCCCGGGTTTAGAGGAGATGAGTTTCCTTCTTGACTCTACTGACATTGTTTGGGAGCAAGCAAGGGTGCAATGCCTGGAATATTGCGCACACACATATCTCCAAACTGCTTTTTAAACAAGATAGTTTATGGAAATCGGACGACACAGTTCTTCTGGTTTCCTAGAGGTTTTTAAGCAGTTATGCACTTGGGTCAACCTTCACAGATGTTCCTGAGACGTAAAACATGAAAACTATTTAATCCACGCCTTTCTGACTCCTTTTCTTAAACCAACAACGATCCAGTCGGCATTGTCGTCTGTCTCAAGGACGCCATCGCAACAGTGTTTCTTCCCTCTTCTCTTTGTTTTCTGCCCACCAGTCAGCTATTTTCTCCTGTCTCACGCCTTCCGTCTTGTACTCACTGTACCTATAATTGCTCATCTAGGGAGAAACAGACCAAGGCAAATAAGTGTGTGTGTGTGTGTGTGGGGGGGGTTGCCTGCTGCTCCACATACCACCTCTATATGTGTCTCTATGTGTGTGACGGATGCAGCGAGTCCTACAGATGGCTCATAAAACAGCAGATTATAATGAAGCAACTGAGACTAAAATCGTGGTTATGGTGAACAGGGGAGGGATGGAGAGAGGAGGTGAAGAGAAGAAAATAAAATGAGAGAATGGAAAGCAGAAAATGGAATGGATGGAGCAGAAAACAGAGGGCAGGTGGCAATAAACCATGAAAAGCAGTGCAGTGTAGCCAGCGGGTAGTAAATAAAGCAGTATAACGAAACTATGTAATGTTTACAATGAACAAGGGGAAGACAGACAGTAGGGAGGAGGAGATGGAGAGAAGGATGTATGGATGAAGCCGGACAGAGAGCTGGAGAAGTTTAAAGCTAGCATATATAATCTTAGCCTTTTCCCCAAAGGGAGGGGAAGGAGGACAGCAGGAGGAGATGGGTGGAGTGACAAAAACTACACTGAATGAGGAGTGGAGGGATTAAAAACAGAGAATTAATCAATCAAGGATTTAAAAAAAAAAAGGAGAGAGAGAGAGACTGTGGGCAGATAGAGATGTCAGATAGGGATAGTAAAGGAAGAGGGACAGAGAGGCAGAAATGGGTAGTTAGTAGAGTGTGTGTGTGTATGTGTGTGTGTGGGTGTTTGTGTGTGTGTGTGTGTGTGTGTGAGAGAGAGAGAGAGAGAGAGAGAGACCTGCCTTTGGGTAAAACTGACTGGTAAAATCAATAGGCCAGCAGGTCCCAACATTGGGGCCAAACCAACATCCAATCACAGGGAGAGTGAGCGCTGTGTGTGTGTAAGTGGGTGTGCGCTGAAGTCCGAGGTATGGAGGGTGGCGTTAGCCAAATAATCCTGTGATAACTTTTTTTAAAATCTCATCCTATCTCTTTAAAATACCCACAATCTTTAATTTGGCCAGCTCCAACAATAATGAGAGATAATCATCGGCAGTGTAATGTGTCATTTCCAGGGTGCCACATTATTTGCGTGCACAGTCAGAATTATGCTGTACTGCTAATCCTCACAGCTATCAGTGGCCCAGGACTGGCATCAGATAGAGCCAGTTCATTTCCTGAGATCAAATCTGCTAATTACACATTTTTAACCTCTAGTTCTTCGCATCTGATTATTTTCATTATTTCCCATACCCGTCTACCGCCTCTCCTTTCACCCCCTCTCTTCCCACGCCCAGTCTCCTCTCCCTAACCCACATCTGTCTGAACAGTTTCATAGTTGTATCAATCAAGCTCAAACAATAAGATGAGAGCTGCTCCCAGTTCTCCCATCTACGTCCTAGTTGATGGCTTGTAATACTCTTATCTGTCTCCCCCTCAGTCTCTCTGCTGCGTGCGCCTGTTTGTGTATACAGTCGGTCTCAGGGAAATAACTGTAAATGTGTCTGCAGGGAATAATGTAATTAACTATGAACCACTCTTATTGTCTGCCTTGCTTTCTCGAGAGCTGCGGAGCATATTCTAAATGTTGTACCACAGCCCTGGTGCTTGATAATTTGTACTCTAAAGATCTACAGGCGTAAGGAGCTGGCTGGATGTGTGCTGAGGGTAAGATTCAAGAGGATACTTTGACAGCGTGTAGGTGTCTAAACTGCTTCATCACCACAATGCATGTCTTTAGCTATCCAAAGTTTTCTGCCAGGCAAAGTCCATTGAGCAGAACTCTGTTATGTCTAAAACCTCCATTTGAAGTCTAAAAAAGAGCGACGCTCCCTTCAGACGGCGGACAAAGCTGATTCCGCTCAAGACAGATCTTTTCTGATTCCACTGTCCAGACTTCAAAAATGTGAAGAGCTCAGATTTATTGACAGAACTAGACCTTCACCCCTGCCTTCTTCTCTTCCTTCCCTCCCTGTGCAGAGCTCCACAGCACGTCCTGCGGAAACCCCGGCGTCCCACCCAAAGCGGTGCTCAGCGGCAGCGGCCGTTTCGCTGTGGGGGACCAAGTCCAGTACAGCTGCGTGCCCGGTTACGTCTTAGACGGCCACGCCACGCTCACCTGTATCACCAACGCTGGAAACACTGCCGTGTGGGACTTCCCTGCGCCAATCTGTCGAGGTATGCGCAACTAAATGTGTGCCTGCATATGAAGTGTTTACCTCTAAAGAGGATAAATTGAATCACAGAGATTCCTAAATAGAATTTCTTCTTCCCACCGAAAGCATGAACACTTCATATCACTTGTGTGTATAAATGTCTGTGTGTGTGTGTGTGTGTGTGTGTGTGTGTGTGTGTGTGTGTGTGTGTGTGTGTGTGTGTGTGTGTGAGAGAGAGAAAGAGACAGACAGAAGGCACCTTGTTGTGGCTGCATTCGGTAGTGCGACAGGCAGCCGGTTGCTGTTGTTCTACTCTGAGTTTGTGTGTCTTTATATAGGCTGCAGCATCATCAAAAATGTATGTCGTGATGCGTCAAAGCAGAGCTGTGCTGGGAGTTCTGATGAAACTCGGGAAGCAGTTCTCGCTCACCGTGGCAACAGTTGCCGAGTCAGGCAGAGAGAATGGTGGGAAATTGGAGCGGTTGGGGTGGGCTCAGCGTTACGATGCTTGGGACGAGAACGGGCCTGGAAAACGAGGTTTGGAAAACATTCCACCAGGAATACTTTAGATCTTTCATTGGCCGACGCCGCCCTGCCCTCCTGGTATTTCGGTGACTTTGGGACGACTTTCAAGCAACATTAATGACTTGACATTTACGAGTCAGAGAGTGATTTATGTAGGAAGACTCTGAACTTTTGCTACCCCACCTGAATGCATCCCAGTTGTCTATCTGATGAACGCCACGGAGTCAGTCATCCAGAGGAACACCCTGCCAACAGAATGCACTTATGCTCCTCTCCCTATAAGGGTCCGGAACATCCACCGTCCTCCCAGGAGAGCTGGTGGGTTCACCAAGTGGAAGCTGGTGCATGTGCACTCTGAGGTGATGTGCTGTGAGCTCAGCGATGGACGGGAAGGTCTAACAAAAGAAAAGAGACGGAAAATGTTGGGCTGAAGCTCATGATGATGGTTGGAGTGTTCTCCTGATTTCCAAAAATAAAAACCCCTGCGACATCCCACTGAGGCATCCGTTCCCCAAATATTTCCATGAGCTATCAGTATAAAATACAAGTCAAGACGGCGTCGCGTCATAACCTGGAGATACAGTTTTTAAACAAACCAAATGAAAGAACAAAAAAACAGGTTTTTATTTTTGTTCCCACCCCTTTTTACGCATGATTTATACATTCATATATTATTGTAGCATATTTTAGTCTGCCCATATTAGAGTTTTTACTTTTGAAAAGAAGAAAACCCATTTATACCACACACCAACAATACGTGTCACATGACCTTTACTCACAGAATGGGCTGACCCTTGATGACACCAGACAGGTAACACGAGAGGCGAGAACAGTGGACGACGGCTCTAATAATAGTTTCCCCCTGCACATGTAGGCAGCTGCAGTAATAATTGGAACAGAGGATAATGGGCAGGAAGAAGGATCCTCTTTTCAACAGAAATGTCTTCAGATGTTCTCTGTTTGTGAGTTAGAATAAGAAACCTTTATTTATCCCTGAGTGGTGACATTTCCAGTGTTGCAACAGTCAGATTCAAGAGCAGACATTAGTGTTCAAATAGAACATGAGGATTAAATGATATAAAAATCAAATTGCATAAACAAACAACATAAAGAGGATAAATAAAGTCACGCCTACGATGGATGACAGCAGAATGCTCTACAATCTGGTCCAGCGTCCGTGTGAGTTTGACCGGGACCCCTCTGTCCCCTGCGTCCCATCCAGAGGACGGCCCAGGACTGAGCCAGGCTCCTTTATGATCTTGTCCAGCTTCTTCCTCTCCCTCTCTGTGGTGCTGCTGCTCCAGCAGGCCACACCGTACCAGATGGCAGATGCCACCACAGAGTCACAGCAGGTTCCTGGAGTGGCCCCCTCACTCCAAAGGACCCGAGCGTCCCCAGGAGGTGGAGCCTGTTCTGGCTTCCTGAACAGAGCGTCTGTGTTGTGAGTCCAGTCCTTTTGTTGCTCAGCCAAGCCTGATCACACATATTTGTGCTGTGGACACGGCGCGTGGGCAGATTTGCATTGAGCTGCGAGTTTCTGCATTGGGTATGTTGACGAGAGTTTGAACCTTAAGCGTTTCACACGTCCACGTTCACGTGCATGCACGCCACCTTTCTCCTCCACAGGGATTATGACCAACAAATGTCGATTCTCATCGAAATAAACAATAACAACTAAAGGATGCAACATCGTTGTGGGAGTTGAAGGAAGGTTGAAGGGAATCTTTGAGGAAGAGGGGGTAAATGGCAAAGTGTCCCCGCCGGATTAGCCGCGTCTCTCTGTCACTCTGTCAGCGTGGCTAAGAGGGGCTAAGCTACTAATGTGTCAGAAAGAAGTCACACATATGCAATTATTCACACCATCACACACACACACACACACTGAGTTGCATTTTGAAGTGGCTTTGCGTGCGTTGAATGCATGTGACACCTATCACACCAGCTGTAATTTTTGGAAATCAATTATTCAGGCTTGCAGCAATAGACCTGGAACGTCCCGCTTTTAGCCTTTTCACCTCCAGAGAGGAGCTGTGGCCCGCCCACACACACGCACACACACACACACACACATGCAACAACAGCCCTGATCATTAGGGACGCGGATACGCAAGATCGATTTGGAGATACCGACTTTGAAGGAAACGCGCTGCTCTTCTCGCCTACTTAGATGAACCCAACAAAATACTTTTTTTTCCAGCGCTTAGCTAATGGACACTTCACTCGTGGACCGCAGGTACAGTACATGTTCTTCCTTACTGAAGAACAAATGCAGTCTTTTGGATGTGATTTTGACATTCTTAAGATCCTTTTTTTTACTCTATTACATTAATTTCTGATAATAGCTCTTTAAAAAAAAAAAAAAAGTCTAAGCAAAAGACCTTTAAGCTTTACAGCTTGCACAAATGGGATTTGCTGTGTTTCTTGTTACTGGACACATACTGGGACGTTGAGTCCAACAGCCTGACACAGCCACTACAGAGGCCAGCGAGGTGTGGGATTGTTCAATCACTGATCCAGAGAAGCTGAATGGACTTGGGGAAACTAAGTAAGTGAGGGCCTGTTGATGCATTGAGTCATTCTGTGTGGATCCATATAAAATTTACTTGACAGGCTGCAATGTGGTAATAGCAAAGCCAATCTTTTCCAGGCGGCATTAGAAATGGAGCAAACATTGTAAGGCAGCCGCTCCAGCACCCTGTTATTGGAGTAATATGTGTAACTGTATACACTGTTATGTGAAAAGTATAATGGAAAAACAGTGTGCTGCTACAGTTGGTTGGCACGGCCAACGCTGAACATATATATTGGTGCTTGGACCAATCCTGCCGATGAAGTCGTGTGCATATCCTTGGTCACATGCATGTACTCAGACAGGTGTGAATTCTCATAAATTTTGTTCAAAGTAAGAACATTTCTGTGAAGGGAGGAGGGTTGAATGGTTAAAATGTGGTTGTGGGTTGAGTTTGAGGTTAGGGGTTAGTGTCAAACATGTGGATGTTAGGGTTAGGGTTAACAGGTGATGTCATCAAGGTCCTGGCAAAGGTGGAAGCAAAGGTGTGTGTGTGTGTGTGTGAGTGTGGGGAAATGGGAAATTATAAGAATTGGAATTTAAGATGGAAAAGTGTTGAATTTTTGTGGAAGCTGTAATCAAATCTACTATGTTAAAGGTTATAAAATGGAGAGGGAAAGGATTTTTAAAACAGAGCTGAAATAGAGGCTGGGCTGGGGGTCATAGGGGATGTAGGAAGTGGAAAAAGCAATAAAGCGCCTTGACAAACTCAAAAATTGACAGGTGTGGTAATGAAACGGGTGTTTGTGCAATTATTCGCAGCTCCGTGCTTGTGTAGGGTCAATACGTGACAACAGGCCTGTGGCTGCCGCTGCCGCTGTTCCTTCCTGTTCCCAGGAGAGAATTCCTATAAATTATGTAATAATTAAGCAATAATTAAGGTGTGAGCTGTAATATCCCAGATTAAGCCTTAACAACTTTATTGTACCGTCAGAACGTGTCGTCATCTTCATCATTCGCTGTGGTGCTATGCTAAACTCTGGCTTTTATTGCTATAGCGGACTTCAGATTAGAACATGTCATGGACATTTAGTGTGGCGGGTTGAAGGACTTTTGAGCTGTAATGTTCATTTTCATTGTGGATGTATCGTAAAGTTTATCAGAACAGTGTCGGACAGGTTCCTTTAAAAAGACTTGACAGGAAAAAAAATGTGCTAAAAAAGAGTTTAGCTTTATCGGTCCAGCAAAGCTCACAAAGCTCTACAATATTAACTTATTAAAACTCAGTTTTAAACACACCAGAAGGAAGAATCTGAACTCCTTGGCCCGGGGACAAACGGAGTCTTTCTTGGTTTTGGTTCAGTAATTGCTCTAATGGAAACGCAAACAGGCGCGTCGATCGGGTCCGCTGAAGCCTGGTTTCAACACCTGGCTGGACAGAAGCCTGGTCAGAAACGCGGGCTGTTCTCGCCCATGTGAGATGAATCCCATCGCTTCTACTCCTATCAGCTCCTCCCCGTGGAGCCGCTCTCCTCCAAAGCCCAGGTTATTTCAAGATGTTACGCAGATGAGTGGTCGGCAAAGAGAGGCCGCCTGGACCTCCACATGATAGAGGCCTCCTGAGGGGCCAGGATGAGACCCTCAGACCCATTAGAAAGCCACAAGGGCCCTGGGTGCCTTCGGGCGTGAGAACGCAGACGGCTGGCTGCAGCTGGAGTGTGTCACCAGCGTCCGCGGTGGAAATGCAGTGGTGAGAACGGCTAGCACCTCTGGGACATCATGTTTAGTTGCATCCACCACCGATGACTATCCAGGAGCCGCCTGAGGTCCTAATCACGGACTGGGAGGAGAGCCCCAGGGAAACCATCCGTCCTGGCTCTTGTTCTATATTACCGTCCTTGAGTTTCAGTGTGATTCTGGTGATTTTCAGAAGAAAATGATCAATAATTGAGATCATTTGTCTCCTGTGTCACTCCCAGGGCCTCTCTCAGCTCGACACATCCTTTACAGCTCCGCTCTGCCCTTTATGTTGTCTATATTTACTGGCTGTTTCTGTGGCCAGCAGCAGCGCCTGGTACGTGTGGCGCTGTTAGTCTGGCCATCACTCATCACACACATGAATTACCACTAGATCAGAGTCACGAGCCGCAGAATTAATCACATTCTTTCTGCTTCGCTAATTCCATCACAGCGGATCACAATTTGGTTTGGCTATTGAGTAAACATTCAGCTCCGTGCATGTTAACTGAGGACGGGCTGGTGAAGAACCCGTTGAAACCGAAGCAGACAGAACTGTTGTGGACTCGTCTGGTGGCCGTGTGCTCAGCTGGGATGCTAAATTTCATCAGTTTCTCACCCAAAGTTCAGGAACTGGAGAAGGTGCAGGATTTGATACAGTCCTGAAGTGATATTTGCTTTTTTCCATAACAAACTCTAGTTACCGAGCTAATTTGCTCAAAAGATCACACATCTGAGACGCAACAAAGCTGCCATCAGGACAAATGGGGAGCATTTCCTCTTTGACTCGTGTTGCATTCAGTAACAACTTTAATGTCTTTACGCTAAAGGCCTTTAGTCTTAGGACATAAGGAAAATCAGGTGCAACATACATTTCTTCTTCTTCATAATGATATGTGGAGGTTTAAAAAGATAATTCTCTGAATTCAATAGGATTCTGTGGCTTGTGCATTGGAAAAGAGGGAACTGGTTTGAGCTGAAAGAGCTGGTTTATTCCTCAGCAGCAGGAGCAGAAGTCTCTCTCACAACTTCCTTTTTCAACATGAGAATCTGGATCCGTTTCTCCCTGAGCACTGAGGCAGGGTGGACGATATTTTTCGTCAGGTCACGATGGTGACCTTATCCAATTAGCATCAGGAATTACTAGTTCAGATAGAACTTTGAGATGTTGGTGTTGGAAAAAAAGGATTTCTTATACCAAGTGTGTAGAAGAAAAAGGAATTAACGTAACACCGAGATGTAAATCCCTCAAATCAGACAAGGCTCGTGTTGGTCTACAGGCTAAATGAGGGCCGTCAGCTTACCAGCAGTTATTGTGGACGGATTTAAA